>NC_139544.1:38607761-38741070 GCF_965153285.1 Podarcis tiliguerta
GGTTCCTGGTTAGCTTAAACCAGCTTTCCCTAACCTGTATAGAGCAGGTATTGGGTTTAGGGCAGGGGGGGCATGGGTTGTCCAAAACCGCTTTGTGGGACAATCTGAGAAGACTGATGAGCTGGATATGCCCTGTGGGCTAGAGAGTACCCACACTGTGTACAAGTAAAGATGGTCCTTTGAAAAACTGGGTCCCAAACCATAAAATTTTCATGCTTTAAAGGTGAAAAACAATGTTTTAACTTGGACTTGCCTGACTCTGAGTGCAATTAGATTGGCAGGGGCAAGGAAGAGGCACTTGGGCTGTGATCCCACAACTCTGAAATGCTTTAGCACCTGCACTTCAATAGGCCCTAGCACTTCAGCTGTTCAGGAAAGCCCCAATAACCCACTGCAAGGATACTGGAAACTTTTGCTTCTTGCGCTAAACTGAACTAGGTTTTCTCATTATAACTAGGTGTGTGCGGGGGCTCTATGTGGCTTCAACTAGTTGTCCCCAAACCGATGTCTTCCAAATGTTTTTGATTACGGCATACTGAGATTCTCCCTTTCAGAACTACCTTTCTCAGGACTTCCTCTTAATACACAGCACACTGTTCCTTAGTTTTTTTTAATACCACAGCTGGAGATAATGAAAGTAGGGCAATCTGTTCCTATTATCTTCCCATTCTAACTTTCTCGCTTATTTTTAAACAGTCTAAATATCTAAATAACGACAATCAAATCAGTTTCAGAAAGTCACCTTCAACATCTCTGGATTAAAATATTTTGAATATAATAATTTTGTGAGAAGAGAGGAGAAATAAAAGAGCTTATTGCAGATTTAAATTTATTTGAACTTCTCTTAGCATATCCAGAAGACTGGGGTTATATTCAACATTGTTCAGTTTGCATATTTTGGAGGGCCATAATACAGCTGTTAATTGAATTTTAAAATATCTCAGTTTGAACGGTTTCTATTGATCATCTCTTCCAGTAACCCACTGTGCAGATGAATGTAACTTTCAGGAAGGATAATACGTTATAATAGAAGGCATAGTTAGACTCTCTGTCTAATAGGCCTTTGAATTACATATCTGACAGTCTTTGGATGCTTGTTAATTCAAATATACTGAAATAAAACAAATTATTGAAAATAAATCTCCTGTACTAGTTTGAATTTTTGCCCCTAAATATTGTACGGTGTAAAGCTACCATCTAATACATGCTTATCTGGGAATAAACAGCCTCGGTCCAGTATATCTGAAGGAGCGACTCCACCCCCATCGTTCTGCTCAGACACTGAGGTCCAGCTCTGAGGGCCTTCTGGCGGTTCCCTCACTGCGAGAGGCCAAGTTACAGGGAACCAGGCAGAGGGCCTTCTCGGTAGTGGCGCCCGCCCTGTGGAACGCCCTCCCATCAGATGTCAAAGCAATAAACAACTACCTGACATTCAGAAGACATCTGAAGGCAGCCCTGTTCAGGGAAGTTTTTAATATGTGACATTTTTGTGTATTTTTCATCTTTGTTGGAAGCCGCCCAGAGTGGCTGGGGAAACCCAGCCAGATGGGCGGGGTACAAATAATAAATTATTCTTATTCTTATTCTTATTAATCTGAGTAGGCATATGCACCACATGTTTCCAGTTGCAACCAGTACCACTTATCTGGGAGCAGGGCTGGATGACTATGTGAATTTTGATTTCTCTTGGAGTCTCATTTTCTAATGTTAAGTTCAGTTTTCCGCATTTCTACATCAGTTTGCAAATTGTTTTCAACAAGTGAATTTCTCATGAAAACTCATTGGCATGTTTATGTGATTTCCCCCCACTACACTTCACCTAATATACATTTTTTTCCAAACACCTTCCCTCAATATAATACATTTTGTATGTTATTTTCCCCAAAATATGCTTTCATAAACTCGCCTTAGTGTATGTACATATTACCCGGCTGGAGATATGCATTGCAAAATTCAGATAAGTGTGAATTTCAAAGGATGGCTGTGATATTTGTTTCAGAAAGTGCAAGTTAGGGTTTAAATGTTGAATTTCTCTTCCACCCCTTCCTGGGAGTAAATCTCACTGAGTGGGCATGTACAGTATAGGATTGGACTGAAAAGATGCTCTCCTATCAAGGAGTGCCGGAAGATTCCACAGTAGCTGACTGGTGAAATCTAAGCCCTAACAGTAGGAAGTGGGCGTTGATGTTGAGGGAGGACTTTCTTCTTTGTCTCTTCTTTTTCTGTTTTACTTTCCTCCCATTGACTGAAAGAAGAGGTTTTAAAAGAGGAAGCTTTAAAAAGTCGCATAAATTCCAATAGAAAGAAGGCTATTCATGTTTTCAAATCTATAGCTCAGCCCATCTGTTTCAGCTTGCTGGTTCGCTAGTTGATTCTCTAAGTTCTGTTGTCACAAACTGCTGTCAGTTCTCCAGGTTGCAACTACGAGCAGAAGTGAAGCCTTGTGGTTAGGAAACCATCTTTATTCTTGTAAAATGCATATTTGGGCAGGTGCCCATGGTTAGAATCCTTAGGTAGCTGCAGGGGTACCAGCCCCTGGGAGAAAGATGGATGGATCAGTCCATGTCAGTTTTGCATGTTCATTCATAATCCCACCCCATCCCATTTCCTTATCCATCTGTAATTAAAACACGCACACAAACAAATTAACATTACTTATGAATTTAATTTTCCACAAAATAAACATCAAGTATTCATTCTATCCTACAATATGCATTTTTAAGCATTTTAACCTAAAATGTACATTCTATATACATATTTATTTTGTCTTTTGATCCTCTAGGCTGTGTGTGTATGTGTACACATCTGTCTGTCTATCATCTATGGTGTTTTCTGCGACATGTCATTGATGCTCTCCACTGATTGATAGGGGCTCTCCAGAGTTTCAGACAGGGAGCCTTACCCAGCCCTAGCCTCCCCCCCCCGCCAAATGTGTCCCCACAAAGTGGTTCTGAAATGCTGTGAATCACTGTATTATAATAATAACAACATGATCTGTGGGGGCTGCTGCGGGGATAAGGAATTAAAATAACCTCCCCCTATCCGTAGCAGGAAGCTGTGCAGAATCTCTCTCTTCTGAGCATAGTTGTCAACATTTGCGTTTTTTAAAAGGGTAATTCCCTTATTCTGAATAGGATTCCTCGCAAGAAAAGGGAAAAGTTGACAGCTATGCTTCTGAGCATGAAAAGAACCCTTCCTCCAAAACCAGTTCCAACTCAAAATCTTTACTCTTTATATGGTGTGTAAATTAAGATCCTTGGCTCACATTTTTGAGTCTGCTTTTTTGGAGCATGAGTGAAATTGTGAGGACTGTAACTCTTCCTTTTAACAAACATCTTTTTGATGTTAGAATACATCATTTGCAAAAACCGGTGACTTCTAAGAAGCTAGAGGAGGGTTGAAAGCTCCAGTTAAGAGCTCAGGTGTTCCATGGTGATGCACAAAGCTTGGAACTATAAAAAGCATGCATGCATCAGAAGTCATGAAAATTCATAACTCATTGCCTGTGTTTGCACTAAATAATTTAAAAACAAAGTCAGGGAGGAAGTCTGGGAAGTTAACAGCCCTGCAGGTTCCATAAAAAAGAGTCTACGTCTAGTATTTAATTTAGCTCCCACCTCTAAGAAACACAGTATCCAGCCTTTAGTCGTTTCTAATTTAATTATTTTCATTAAAATGTATGCTACCTTTCAGCCCCATGAGGGCCTCCCCAAGGCCATTTATAACAATTAAAATCCTGTTACAGTTAAAACCAGAGAGTATTAGAATTCCCAAATAAAAGAAATAAAACAAGTTCCCAGCCAGAAAGATTAAGGAAGAGATACAGTGATCCCTGAGAAGGTAGATGAGGGATCTATAGGATGCTGAGAGTAATGACTGACAGCTCAGCTATGGCTACTGTACTGCCAGTGAACACAGGATCTCTCCCCCCGCCCCCGAAGCAGGCTGTTTTCCGAGATGATGATAGGAAGAAGAGTTTGGATTTGATATCCTGCTTTATCACTACCTGAAGGAGTCTCAAAGCGGCAAACATTCTCCTTCCCCTTCCTCTCCCACAAGAGATATTCTGTGAGGTGAGTGGGGCTGAGAGACTTCAGAGAAATGTGACTAGCCCAAGGTCACCCAGCAGCTGCATGTGCAGGAGCGGAGATGCGAACCCGGTTCACCACATTACGAGTCTGCCGCTCTTAACCACTACACCACACTGGCTCTGGAATGGGGAATTAAGGGGGCATGTTGGAGTTGGATGACGGAGATCTTGGATGTGCCAGATCTAAAGCCTCCTCCCACCTCTGAAATACCTCTCAAAATGTTGGGAAAGACCTTCAACTCTGGAGCTGGCATTTACCATAAGATCTCTACTGGATTAGGCCAAAGGCCCATTTAGTCCATTTTCCTGTTCTCACAGTGGCCAACTAGATGCGTATTGGGAGCTCACAAGATGAACCTAAGTGAAAACAGTGCTCTCTCTACCTATGACTCCCAACCATTTGTATTAAGAGACATGCTGCCCTCAACAGTGTGGTCATTAGTGTCCATGAGAGAGTTAACAGTCCAAAAGCGTATAAGGAACAGAAGATTCACAAACACACAACTTCTACCCTAGGAAGCATGAGGTGGAGCCATCTGAAGAACATCAACAAAAAAGCGACACTTCTTGATATCAGTGTGTGAGCTACAGAAATAACGCAGAGGACTAACCACCTCACAAAGTACATATTGTTATGAGTTTGTGGGTGCTAGGCTTCACCTAAATTCCCGATAGGTGCTAAGATTTAATTAAGGCTTGGGATCAAAAGCTAATTAAGATAGGCTAGTCTTCAGTGTGAGGTGATAGCTAGACCCCTGTGTGTATTTGGGCTATATGTTAGATGCTTTTAATCCTTTGGAATTAGCATGTGTGAAAAGCTAATTACGCTTGGCAAACTTCCTAAACTTCTAAATCTTAATGATCCAATGTATGTTAAGAGCTAATTAAATCAGACTAATTTCCTTGGAAGTGGGGGGCGGGGTAATGAGTCATTAGCAACATCAAAGGAACTGTGTCTCGCCCTGTATTAGAAAAGGCCAGTGATTAGGTTAGTGAAGGACAGTAAACTGACATGTGACCTAGGGATCAAGGCAAGCTGCAGAGCACTGATGTTGCTGCAGCTATGGGAGGAGCAGGATCCTCATGGAGCATTGATGCTCTGAACCCCTCCATCATAGGCTCATGTTGTATATATGCATAAATAAACTATATATCATGAAGACACCACAGTCTCCACTGTGCCTCACTTTCCAGAAGGAAACACAGACCCCGGGTAGCCATGTCTGGAACCCTTGCAATGTTGCAATGTCTTGCAATGTTGTAGATACTGGGATGAAGTGTGACACTGATACTGATATTTGTGTGTGGAGTGTGTGTGTAAATAAATAAAGATAATGAAATATTATTCAAAAATAATTATCTACAGACAGGGTGAATTTAGACAGTCCAAAGAAAAGGACTACATCTGATGAAACTGTAATCTGGGTAGGAGAGAAGCCTACGCATTAGTGGACTTACTGGAAGATTGTTACTGCAGCCAATCACTTGTGGTTGAATAGGGCATGCGCCCATAGATGCTTCTCATGTTTTCGTCAAGTTTACTGATAAGCCCTTCAAAATGTGCCGTGATGCTTTTCTGGAATAGATCTATGGGGAGAATGGTATTAGATTTAGTCAATTTATCTTCAGTCTACTCCATCACAATATCTGCACGCCACCCTCCGATTAAATTAAATTCTTTAATTAGTTCTACTTGCTTGGATAAATTATATCCAGGAATATCAACTCATCTCTCAACTTCTTAGGTGATTATATTTAATCTGGCCTGTATAAAGAGTTCTGGGATGGAAACCCTTCCTGAAGTTGAGTAGTTATCTATGGATATACTATTTAACAGTGTCATTGCCAAATACTTAATCAAGAATCTGGCACTTAAACAAACAAAAATCTTAAGTGTACAAAAAGTCATCAAGTTAAGCTTGACATTTCTTAAATGCATTCATTCAATTCAAAAGGGAAAAAATGAAAATATTTGAAAGTGAAATTCAAATTTGGATACTTCACATGTGTTTGACTTATGGTTTCAACTACACAGCAAGTCATCCTTTATTATGATAAAGCACCAGTATAAATGGTTCCATATAGGTCAAAACAAGCTTTAAAACTCTGTTTATTTCAGGTTGTTCTTTGCTGATGGTTTTATGTTGCTAGTTGTCTGAAATGGTTTTAAATCACTTCAGTTGTGGATTTTACTGCTGTTTTGAATAGTTGTTTTATGGCCATTTTAATTCCATTTGTGAGATCATTTATGTTAGCCTTCCCAACCAAGCATCCTTCTGATGTTTGGAACTAAAACTGACCTCAGCCCCAGCCAAAACGTCTGGAGGGCACGCAGCTAGAGAAAAGGGTATACATTGTATTTTATATTCATTCATAACTTCATTTAAATATTTATATACACCCTGTTACATGGGCATCTCAAGGTGGTACAAAACAAATAAAATACAATACCCAAAACAAAACAAGATACAGCATTTATTTATTATTGCATTTATATTCCAACTTTTTATCCAAGGAGCTCAAGGTGGTTTACATGGCAATCCCCCATTTTTTTTTTAATCTTTACAACAACCCTCTGAGGTAGGTTATGGTGAGAGGCAAAGACTGTGTCTCTAGGTCACCAGGTAAGCTTCATTTCCAAGAGGGGATTTGAACCTTGATCTCCCAGGTCCCAGTCTGACACCTTAACCACTACACCACACTGGCTCTCATCAGAAAACAATCAAGTGGGCTTCCTTCCTTTCTTTTAAAAATAACTTTACATATGATGAAAAGAGACCTTTGAAGGTCCAGAAGTTAAAGGAAGTAGGAGACGTGGGGGGAGGGAGACTTATGGGATGTCCACCACAGAAGTTCTAGTCAGAAAGGGATTTGAAGGAGGTTTAGAGGTTTCAGGAATGATCTCCATCTGTTGAGAACATGAAAGTGGAACTACCACTGAAGCATCTCTCTGGCCTCCTGTGCTTCTCTGCAAATCCCAGGACCATGTCACACATATGGGCCCCAGACTTCCTACTCTCCAGCTCCGTCTGGTCCTCGTTCCTTCAGTGTGGTTCACTCAGATTTTGGCACAGCTAACATCAGTGCAGATGACACAACTATGATGGCAGAAAGTGAGGAAGAATTAAAGAACCTCTTAATGAGGTTGAAAGAGGAGAGTGCAAAATATGGTCTGAAACTCAACATCAAAAAAAACGAAGATCATGGCCACTGGTCCCATCACCTCCTGGCAAATAGAAGGGGAAGAAATGGAGACAGTGAGATTTTATTTTCTTGGGCTCTATGATCACTGCAGATGGTGACAGCAGTCACAAAATTAAAAGACGCCTGCTTCTTCGGAGAAAAGCAATGAGAAACCTAGACAGCATCTTAAAAAGCAGAGACATCACCTTGCCAACAAAGGTCCATATGGTTAAAGCCATGGTTTTCCCAGTAGTGATATATGGAAGTGAGAGCTGGACCATAAAGAAGGCTGATCGCCGAAGAATTGATGCTTTTGAATTATGCTGCTGGAGTAGACTCTTGAGAGTCCCATGGACTGCAAGAAGATCAAACCTATCCATTCTGAAGGAAATCAACCCTGAGTGCTCACTGAAAGGACAGATCGTGAAGCTGAGGTTCCAATACTTTTGCCACCTCATGAGAAGAGAAGACTCCCTGGAAAAGACCCTGATGTTGGGAAAGATGGAGGGCACAAGGAGAAGGGGACGACAGAGGACGAGATGGTTGGAAGGTGCTCTCGAAGCTACCAGCATGAGTCCATGGGGTCACAAAGAGTCGGACATGACTAAATGACTAAACAACAACAACATCAGTATCAGTGCTCAATTCATTCCTGAGAAAGTGAGGAGTATGTATTGAATATGCAAGCAGAGAAAGCAAGACAATGCCCCCTATCATAAGGTTACCAGATTTTTTTTTTAATGAATCTGGAGACACTTCATTGAAATGAGTCAAAATGATAGGATTTTGTCAGGGAACTATTTGTAAATCTGGGGACTGTCCCCGGGAAACAGGGACACCTGGTAGCCTTACCCTATCAGGGATTTCTTGCAGTGCTTTCTTTTTTGGCTCTGCAGAGGGGTTGACTAGATTATCTTTGAGACTGAATTACCATTATATGTGATCCATTTTCTGCATAGAATATTAGTTGTAGGATGAGCCAACCTGAATTTAGCACACATTCTCTAATTTTTGTACCGTTATGTAGGAAAAAGAGGAAAAAAAACATTGCCCCAAATATTTCCCCTCAAAGCAGGACAGATTACCAGATTTGGGTTTTCTGGTTTGTTTGTTTTTGCTTTCTGAAACACAGGCTTTAGTAGTGGACAAAGCTGCTTTGTTTTGCCCTAAGAAACTGGCAGCTGAACTGAAAACGTTTACAAGAAAAGAGAAAGTAAGCTATGGTGGAGAGCACATATTGGTCATAAAATTCTTATTAAAAACCTGTGAAATTGGGCAATAATTTTGTAAACCTAATGGGAAAAACCCACAGAGGGTGAAGGTAATGATCTGTGCAGGAAGGCGGTGATTATTGACTTTTTCCAAAATGATTCACTATGTTGCTCCCTCTGTGGCACCTATATTACAGCTCACCTTCATTGCTGTGGTTGATTTGATAGCAGCTGTTTCTGGCCCCCAATTTTCCTCACTCTTTCTATAGCGGGCTGATGATTGTTGTTTTTACCCTGATTTTGTTTATCGTGATAGATCTAGCACAAATACCTTGTACCAACCACTCTACCTTCATATTGTGTTATAACTGTCAGAGAATTCCCCCAGAAACAAGAGTGCAATTTTTCACATTGTATTTGTCCATCGGAGGTAAGTAATGGAAATCACGCAAACAAATATGAGTGGTATTCACTATTGTTGGGTTGTTGTTTTTAGTCTGCAAATATTACATAAATAATTGCATTGATTTCTGCATTGTTTTTGATGTTTCCCTTTCATTGAAACGCATTGAAATTGTGTAACTGATTATGTTACTTCTGGCCATTGCAGGTAGCAAGATGAATAGTGTAGGGTTTAGCAGAAGCTGAACTGTAGTGAAATGGAAATGGTGCTGAATGGGATGAGATGAGGATAGGAAATGATGCATCCTTGCATCCCTGGTCATATCCAGGGCTTTTTTTCAGCTAGAACTCACCAGAACTGAGTTCTGGCACCTCTCAGGTGGAACGTCATTGCCATTATAAGAGAACAAGGGAGGTCTTCATGGTGAGTTCTGGCTCCTCTTTTTCTAGAAAAATAGCATTGGTTCTATACCATCTATTCCAAGAAGGTTTTGCAATTCTCCCCCAGTCCTTATCTGCAGCTGAAAGGAAGTAAACAGGAGACAAGATAAAATGGAATATGGTGTAGTGTAGTCCCAGAGGCCAAATGTGGTCCTCCAAATCTCCCAATCTGGCTCCTGGGACTCTTCCTAGGTCACCCTCTTTCCCTGGGTCACAACTTTCACTAGCCAGCTCTGCATCCTCTTTGAGTGCTTGGCTTTAATGTGACAATGCCTATTGCTTGTCCAGATGGCGGTGTGTGCATCTATAGAAGCTTCTGATTTTTGAATGGCCAGAAAGGAAAGACTCACAGCCATTGCCCACCCACTTTTTCCTCTTGGTAGAGATGCGGGAGAAAATTGATGCAGTTTGTATTAAAGGTGAAGCTACATAATTTGCACTTTTTGAAACAATTCATTAACTGAAATGTGCAAACCTTTGAAATTTGCACTTCTCTGAATATTGCAGTGCATGCTAGAGTTGTTTAGCAGAGCCCCTGATCTGGTGTCAGGGACTGGCCAGACTCTGAGGAGAGGGTGGAAGAGGGCAGGCAGAAACGAGGGCTAAACTTGTGCTATATTATTGCACTATAGTTCTAGAACTGGATTTCACATTGTGTGCAAGCTCAAACACAATGCGGAAATTAACAGTTAGGGAAACATCAAGAAAAAGGAAGAAACTGCCATGTGAATGCAGCCTTAAAAAAAACAACCACCACCAACCACCGGGTTGATGTTAATGATTTCTGCATAAGGGAAGGGGTTGTCGGTGTCAAGTTTTTATTTTTATCTGTTAGTTAGTGGGTGGAAGTATTGTTTTGTTTATTGTTTGTGTACCGGTAATGTTTATTATTATTATTATCACTGTTGTGGGGAGGCTGGTGGGGTTTATTTTCGTGCAGTATATTGTATGGAAAGTTAATGTATTATATGACACCCCCACACACTTTCTAAGGTATAATGTACTCACGTATATATATTTTTTCAATGTAAGGTTGCTTGGAGACCCTTTGGGTAACAAGTGATTAATAGGTTTAATAAATAAATAAAACTTAACCGGGGGTTGGGGATTTCTCCATGATTCATAATATTATGACCTGCCATGCAGGAGGGCAAACTGACCCTGCTTCAGTCAGCAGATGGGAGGGAGTAGGTGAAGGCAGGAATTGCTGCCTGAATGGTGCAGTGGGACTTTCCAGAGTGCTGACTCTGGCAGGACTGCTGTCGTCTGGGCTGCTCTTCAAGCAGTAAAATATCTTGGGCCAGCACTGAACAAAGCCCAGATTTTGTTCACGGTTCCTCACTCTCTTTTTCTGCCTCATTTGAGCTCACAATTACTTCACAGCCAGAAACATATTAACATAGCACCATGAGTGCCAACTAATGGAAATATTATCCCCGTGGTGAGGTTCTGCTGAGAATAGGAGAGGCCAAGAACATTTTAAACTTGGAAATTTCCTTCTAACTCTGAAAGCTGGGTTAATCTTGCAGAGGTAGAAAATGTGCTGCTGGGGGGGAAACCATACACAAGGAAAAATGTAATGTGTGAAGATGTTGCCACAGGGCAACGGTGGCCTCCATTTCCCATTGCTGCTGTACAATTCTCAGAGTACAGCCTGCTTTCATTGCAGTTGTAATCCAAAGCTCACCTGCCCTATGAAAATCACAGGGTGTCCTCTGCGAGGCATGGCTTTTTTCCTCTTGGAAAAGCATTCCATGGCTATCTAATTTAAATCCATTAACAGCACCTCAAGCAAATATACCTATTCCCAGTCCATCTTGAAAGTATCAGGCAATTTATGTGTCCAATTCTGCTCTTGCCCAATTAAAGCAGCAAGGGCTAGATGTGTGGGCTTGTGTTTTTGTTTTCTAAATAATAAAACACCAATAATAAGGTTAGGGCAGAAGAATGAGGTTCTCACTGTAAACGACTGCATTAGTGGGTGAGTGGGAAAAAGGAGGGGCACTGCCTGTTTGCTCCCTCGTCCCATGCCATCTTTTGAAATTTGGCATAAATTGCGCCTTTACTTACATTTCCAAATACATGCCTAATAAACCAATAGAATTTTATGTCTTTTCTTTCCAGCATAGATAATGCAAACATAACCTATGGAAACTCATTGCCACATGATGCTGTGATGGCCTTGCGTACAAATGGATTGGATGAATTCCTGGAGGCTATTGGAAGCCATAACGGGGAAAAGCAAGCATATCAGTTTTTTCAATATCTAAAGTCCATTTGCTTAACAAATACCGGTGGTTAACAAACTTTGGGTTCACATGCCACCCTGACTGTGGAGTCTGCTCAGTCATCTGGTGGGCTACTTTAGGATCAATGCCACACATTATTCCTTCTTGTAGCCTCCCTTCTATGTGTGTACTGAATGGGAACAGGATCGTGCCTGCTTGCTCCTTCCCCTGTTCCCTGCATGCTCATTGAAAGGGCTTCCATTCATTCAGGAACTCTGAATAATCTGGTTTCTCAACATACACATGTACAGCTGGGAACTTGGTCCCTCCACCAAATGTTCAAAGGTCATGTGGAGCCAATGTAGACATGGAAGGAAGATGTGGAAGGGGCTATTTATTGTATGTACTGAGAGATCTATATTCGCTACCAGTGCACACCTATTCAGAAGCAATGGCTACTCTCAACTATCTGATAAGCATACATACATATGTCATTCTCCATTACCTTTTTACATGTATACCTTTACAAATACAATTTGCGAGATGGCTCAGAATGCTGAGCACACTTCATGTCCCAAGGGTCTTCTAGCACAACCCCTGCAATGCATGAATCTCAACGAGTGCAACACATGCAGATATCCTTATCACTCCAGATTCATTTTGCTCACAAATGTCTGAATCAGCTGCAAAATATAAGCAACAGATGCCCATTACATGCAGGGCAACTTGTTCATGAACAACACAGATGACACAGAAGGAAAAACAAATCCAGCCTGCAGTTGTGGGAATCAGCCGTTTGACTTCACTTTAAATGCAGCCATCTTTTTTTTGTAAGGAACGTATTTTGACTTGGGAACTTGCGTAATTAGGCATTGGCTTGTAAGCTCAAAGCCAAATACCTGTTGCTGTGCCTCTAATTGAAATGAACACCCAAGCACCAATTACTTCCCTATATGGCTCAGAAACATAAGGATACCTGGAGGTAGGGAATATTTTAGTGTAGTCTAATTTAAATGCATAATAGCCATTAACACTAATGAGAACAGCAGAATTAAATTGCTGCGCAATTTCCTTGATGCTGATTTTACAGTGAATACATTCAGAAGACGACACTTTCAAAGCACAGTGCATTTGAGGATATGAGTTGATCACTCCTTACCCCCCAGATTAATTAATCTGGGGAAAAAAATATTACTTCCTGGTTTGATTCTCATCATCCGGAGGTGGGGAACATTTTTTCCAGCCCTACGGCTGCATTCCCTCATGCACACACTTCCTGGAGGAACATGCCTGGTGAAGCAATGGCTGTGGCTCTCACTTTTGAACAATAGGCTGCATTCCAGCCACATAAAATCAAGAGATTTCGCATACATCAGCAACTCACTATCCCCTATCTGGGCAAGCAAAAGGCAGTAACACAGTTCAATGGTGCATTCTAGTTAGTGGAGGAGAGAGCAAAGCAGATCCAGTGAGGTTCATAGCTTGGAGGGCCCCCCCCCAAGTTATATATAGAGAGAGAGATCCAGAGATCCTTTTGGCAGGCCGGTTGAGGTCCCCAACTTCTGCTATAATTGATGCTGTGATTTCAAATCACAACACCACACTGTAGCTCACATCCTCACTTAAGTTCATTATTTTCTTCATTAAACAAGGGTGATTGTATGCCTCATTCCTAATCTCAAACGATACAAAAGTGTCCATCAGGGCATTCAAAGCTGATATTCATTAGCTTTATTTTCATTATGTTTGCCAAGGGAAAAAGTGCATTAGGGATGGTGTTAAGCAGCTGCTAGACAAGCCCAGAGACCGAGGGGAGCTGCTTTTAAATAAAGTGTGGCTTCCTTTCCTAATTGGTCAGTCTTCAAGGAACACACCTGCAGTTTAATGGAGGATTGAGAGAGGTGCACATTTCTGCACAGGAGCCTCCTAGTTGCTGGTGATGTGGACAGGAAGGGCATAGATCTCATTTTGACAGCAGCTGCAGATCTTGAAGCGTGCAGCACACCCTAGCTTGACCATCTTTGGGTCTGAGTACGTGGAGAGGTGGCACTGGCGAGGTGTATTGGAGCTGGCACATATTAACCTTGCCAGGAAGAAGGGAAACAGGGCTATGTACCACATGGTATTGCAGTTGGGTGGCCGGATTATGTGACACCCTGGCATCACTTATGACAAAGTGGACTTGTTTCAGCCTGATGGCATTCATTTCTCACTGATGGGCAATGAGGCCTGACTGATGGATATTTACTGGAGTTTATGTTGGTTGCAGATGTAAGTGGTTTGGAGGGGCCAACTCGTGTGTTGGAAGAATGCATTGGATTGGATCCTTAGTCTAAGATAGAAGGGAGCCCCACCCTTTTATTCAGGATCAAATCCAGGGTACCCTGGTAAAGGGATCCAGAGGGAGAGTTCTATCTGAAGGCCCAGATGGGGGCCAACGGGCCATTGTACACACACCCAAAATGGAGACCTGGCAGAATTGCCTTATTTGATTTGCATCATGGGGAGATCCTGAATGTTAGGATCAACTCCGAAGGAGTAATCAGCTGTCAATCGGGCTGGTTGATTCATGATGCATACCCAATGCCTATGCCAAACCCTACTTACAACTGTAATCAATAAAGTTGTGGCCATTTTGATCCCAGGTTGTTGTATCGTCTTTTCTGCTGCTGCTACACCACCTACTCACCCCAGGAGGTCTCTGGTCCACTACGCATAGGGGAGACCCCAGTGGAAATATGGCCATTAAGCACCACCCTTGTGGCTTGGAAGAGAAAGATAAACAGGATCAATATAATATTTGTCTTCCCTCTATTGCCAAACTAGCAAAAGAAATAAATTGGGAAGCAACCAACAAATTCATTTCTTTTGTACACAGGAGGCAGCTTGAATTCACAGATCTTTTCATAATGAGCTGACTGGATTAGGCAGACTTGTTAATGTAGCCTAAACAAATAATTCTAAACAAGCAACGACTTTTTTTTCTTTAACGTAATGCAACATAGTATACATGTATTTTCCTTTATAGCAAATGTATTGGTTTAAAGGGCTTTGTGTATTAAAATGGCTGAATGGTGCACAGCGGAGTTAGTTAATACTATTTGTTGTCTGATGTAAGCAGCTGTCTAGAGTAAGCACATACGGAATAAACAGCTTGCATTTATTTAATGCTTTAATCAACCAGTCAGAACCAGGCACTTTGCCCATTATATCGGGCGATGATCACTTGGGGCACTTTTTTTTATGCCTGTTTGATTCATGGAGTCATCTATTCACACCAGCAGTCAGGAGATCACAGCAGCTGTCGCAGTTGGGGGTCCATAGCTTTTTGTCATGCATGCTAGATTTCATGTGAGAACCTTAGAAGAGCCTTTCTGGATGAGATCAAAGTCCTAAGCGGACAGCTCCCATAAGCAAAAAGAAAACCAGATGCAAGGTAACACCATCTTCATACCTTTACTTAGTACCTGGATCTCCTGACTGTGCAAGCCCCTGAAAGGCACCACCAGGCTCTTACCCTGCAGCTCTCACAAGATGGAGATGATGTCAATGGAATGTCAGTTCAGGAAGGATGAATATCGAGATGGAGGAAAGGTAGAACCAAATGGCTCTAGCATGGTAGTGCTGTTCCAGTTCTTCAACAATGGTTATCTGTTGGTTGGGAATACAGTGGTACCTCGGGTTAAGAATTTAATTCATTCTGGAGGTCTGTTCTTAACCTAAAACTGTTCTTAACCTGAAGACCACTTTAGCTAATGGGGCCTCCTGCTGCCGCTGCGCCGCTGCTGTACGATTTCTGTTCTCATCCTGAAGCAAAGTTCTTAACCCAAGGTAATATTTCTGGGTTAGATGAGTCTATAACCTGAAGCATATGTAACCCGAGGTACCACTGTAGAGTGTTTGATAGAAATTTACTTCTTCTTGTTGTTTTATTGTAGCTTTTGTTGGCTATGGTTAGATTGCTTTTGAGCCTTGAGTTTGTTTTGCTTTATTGTTGTGGTTTTATTATTGGCATGGCTGGTATATTCCGGTTCATATAGTCTGGTTTTATTGTTGACATTGCTGTTGTTAGTATTTCACTGTTATCTTAATTGTGCTCTGTGATTTGTAATGATATGATTTTTTTAAATGTAAACTGCTTTGAGGTCGATTGTGACAAAAAACATAATACAAGCATATTAAATATATATTATTATTTACATCAGAGCTGACACACAATGGGGATAATGGTGAGAATTAAACCACTGCAGTTTGGTCAGACTCATGTTTGTGGCTTCGAGAACACCATCCAACCATCTCGTCCTCTGTCGTCCCCTTCTCCTTGTGCCCTCCATCTTTCCCAACATCAGGGTCTTTTCCAGGGAGTCTTCTCTTCTCATGAGGTGACCAAAGTATTGGAGCCTTAGCTTCAGGATCTGTCCTTCCAGTGACCACTCAGGGCTGATTTCCTTTAGAATGGATAGGTTTGATCTTCTTGCAGTCCATGGGACTCTCAAGAGTCTCCTCCAGCACCATAATTCAAAAGCATCAATTCTTCGGCGATCAGCCTTCTTGATGGTCCAGCTCTCACTTCCATACAGCACTACTGGGAAAACCATGGCTTTAACTATACGGACCTTTGTTGGCAAGGTGATGTCTCTGCTTTTTAAGATGCTGTCTAGGTTTGCCATTGCCTTTCTCCCAAAGAGCAGGCGTCTTTTAATTTGGTGACTGCTGTCACCATCTGCAGTGATCATGGAGCCCAAGAAAGTAAAATCTCTCACTCACTCCATTTCTTCCCCTTCTATTTGCCAGGAGGTGATGGGACCAGTGGCCATGATCTTCGTTTTTTTTGATGTTGAGCTTCAGACCATATTTTGCGCTCTCCTCTTTCACCCTCATTAAAAGGTTCTTTAATTCCTCCTCACTTTCTGCCATCAAGGTTGTGTCATCTGCATATCTGAGGTTGTTGATATTTCTTCCAGCGATCTTAATTCTGGCTTGGGATTCATCCAGCCCAGCCTTTCGCATGATGAATTCTGCATATAAGTTAAATAAGCAGGGAGACAATATACAGCCTTGCTGTACTTCTTTCCCAATTTTGAACCAATCAGTTGTCCCATATCCAGTTCTAACTGTAGCTTCTTGTCCCACATAGAGATTTCTCAGGAGACAGATGAGGTGATCAGGCACTCCCATTTCTTTAAGAACTTGCTATAGTTTGTTGTGGTCGACACAGTCAAAGGCTTTTGCATAGTCAATGAAGCAGATGTCTTTCTGGGACTCTCTAGCTTTCTCCATAATCCAGCGCATGTGTGCAATTTGGTCTCTGGTTCCTCTGCCCCTTCAAAATCCAGCTTGCACTTCTGGGAGTTCTTGGTCCACATATTGCTTAAGCCTGCCTTGTAGAATTTTAAGCATAACCTTGCTAGCGTGTGAAATGAGTGCAATTGTGCGGTAGTTGGAGCATTTTTTGGCACTGCCCTTCTTTGGGATTGGGATGTAGACCTATCTTCTCCAGTCTTCTGGCCACTGCTGAGTTTTCCAAATTTGCTGGCATATTGAGTGTAGCACCTTAACAGCATCATCTTTTAAAATTTTAAATAGTTCAGCTGGAATATCATCACTTCCACTGGCCTTGTTATTAGCAGTGCTTTCTAAGGCCCATTTGACTTCACTCTCCAGGATGTCTGGCTCAAGGTCAGCAACCACACTACCTGGGGTATACGAGACATCCATTTCGTTCTGGTATAGTTCCTCTGTGTATTCTTGCCACCTCTTCTTGATGTCTTCTGCTTCTGTTAGGTCCTTTTCACTTTTGTCTTTTATTATGGAAATCTTTGTACGAAATGTTCCTTTCATATCTCCAATTTTCTTGAACAGATCTCTGGTTTTTCCCATTCTATTGTTTTCCTCTATTTCTTTGCATTGCTTGTTGAAGAAGGCCTTCTTGTCTCTCCTTGCTATTTTTTGGAAATCTGCATTCAGTTTCCTATATCTTTCACCATCTCCCTTCTCTCCCCTGCTATTTGTAAGGCCTCGTTGGACAGCCACTTTGCTTTCTTGCATTTCCTTTTCATTGGGATGGTTTTAGTTGCTGCCTCCTGTATAATGTTGCGAGCCTCCATCCATAGTTCTTCAGGCACTCTGTCCACCAAATCTAAATCCTTAAACCTGTTCCTCACTTCCACTGTGTATTCATAAGGGATTTGACTTAGATTGTATCTTACCGGCCCAGTGGTTTTTCCTACTTTCTTCAGTTTAAGCTTGAATTTTGCTATAAGAAGCTGATGATCTTGAGCCACAGTCAGCTCCAGGTCTTGTTTTTGCTGACTGTATAGAGCTTCTCCATCTTTGGCTGCAGAGAATATAATATAATCAATCGGATTTTGATGCTGCCCACCTGGTGAAGTCCATGTGTAGAGTCGTCTCTTGTGTTGTTGGAAAAGAGTGTTTGTGATGACCAGCTTGTTCTCTTGGCAGAACTCTACTAGCCTTTGCCCTGCTTCGTTTTGAACTCCAAGTCCAAACTTGCCAGTTGTTCCTTTTATCTCTTGACTCCCTACTTTAGCATTCCAATCCCCTATAATGAGAAGAACATCCTTCTTTGGTGTCATTTCTATAAGGAGTTGTAAGTCTTCATAGAACTGGTCAATTTCAGTTTCTTCAGCACCAGTGGTTGGTGCATAAACTTGGATTACTGTGATGGTAAAAGGTCTGCCTTGGATTCGTATCGAGATCATTTTATCATTTTTGAGATTGCATCCCAGTACAGCTTTCGCCACTCTTTTGTTGACTATGAGGGCCACTCCATTTCTTTTATGGGATTCTTGCCCACAGTAGTATATATGATGGTCATCTGAACTGAATTCACCCATTCCCGTCCATTTTAGTTCACTGATGCCCAGGATGTCAATATTTATTCTTGCCATCTCATTTTTGACCACATCCAACTTACCCAGGTTCATGGTTCTTACATTCCAGGTTCCTATGCAATATTTTTCTTTATAGCATTGGACTTCCCTTTCGTTTCCAGGCATATCCGCAACTGAGCCTGAGGGGCTCATCTTCCAGCGTCATAACTTTTATATGCCTGTTGTCTTTGTCCATGGAGTTTTCTTGGCAGGGATACTGGAGTGGCTTGCCGGTTCCTGCTCCAGGTGGATCACGTTTGATCAAAACTCTCCACTATGACCTGTCCATCTTGGGTGGCCCTGCACGGCATAGCTCATAGCTTCTCTGAGTTATTCAAGCCCCTTCGCCACAGCAAGGCAGTGATCCATGAAGGGGCTACAATATACAATGAATAATAAATACTGCCAAGTAGTGCCTGTTTTGGTGTTTAATGATGTATATTGCTTGAGACCACCCACTGCTGGTGTCCCCGCCTTTTACCCTACCACCACAGCTTCTGTCCCAAAGTCCTTCATTGTTCCCCATTGCATTGCAACACAATACTGCTGGTTTTCATGAGGCTGAGGGGGAGGGTAAGAGAGAAATCTGAAGGTTGTTATACACATCTGCTGTGTAACATTGTGTTTGGAACTGAGTACCAATATTATGTTTTGAAGAAAGTTTAAAATGGTGGTGTGAGCTGGAAATTATTTTTTTAAAACAAATGAAACGTAAAGTGAAAGCAAAAAACA
The DNA here is from genome assembly GCF_965153285.1 of Podarcis tiliguerta. Taxonomy (NCBI): domain Eukaryota; kingdom Metazoa; phylum Chordata; class Lepidosauria; order Squamata; family Lacertidae; genus Podarcis; species Podarcis tiliguerta. Next base: position 38,626,942 of record NC_139544.1, read on the forward strand.
AATGCGACTTTATTGATCAAGGTGCTGAGCAGAAACCAACAGAAGAACAGTGTGAGTTCCTGTCAGAATAAAAGGAAGGCCTTTCAGAAATAAAGAGGAAAGTAATGACAGGAAGGAGGGAATTGAAATTAAGGATGACTCAAAATGTATGAGGTAATTATACCCTCTGAAACAGGAACAGGAAAGGTAAGGATTTTAGACAATTAGGAACTAATGGGAGCCTTGAAAACACTGCTACTGGTAACTGTAGGTAAGAAAATATGATGAGGAAATGCACAAACAAACAAATGGGGGCAGTCTTACCTATTAGCAAATAGTTTTAATTGCTCCTGAAAACTTGCAGATTTCTACTGTTATTGGGGAAAGGAAGATCCTTTAGATTCCAATCCCAGAGAAAGGATCTCTTTTCAGTTCCCGGAGATTAACGATTTGGGTGGCGGATACAAAGAATGTCATGGCTCTTGTATAACTAACAGTTGGGTAGAAAAGGAAGTCTTGGCAGATGCTGATTGTCATGCTAGGTAAGAAAAGATGCACTTACTGAACCCTCCTCCCTTCCTCTTCCACAGCTGAATGAATGAATCTTTATTTGCGTCAGCCATCGGCCATAGCAATAAAACAACAATACGATGTACAAAGAATAGAAATAAAAAGTCAATTATATAAAATGTATTTTAGGGTTTTGAATCAATAGTTGATTGCCCCAACTAAAAATCTTGCAACCTTTGCTGTCACCTGCTCATCTCCCACACCTGTTCAAGCATGAATGGCCCCCCAGACTGTGCAGGACTACAGCTCCTATGATTCCTGACCACTGGGAATGCTGACTGGGGGTTTGTGAGAGTTAGGGTTCAGCACTAGCTGGAGGGCACCAAGTTTTCCATCCTTGTGTTAAAGCACAGGCATCTCATCTTCTCTGGCGAATATAAGAGCAACTGTGTTTTGATCTGAGCAGAGTCCATCTACATCTAGTTCAGTGTTTTGCCTCTAACAGCAGCCAGTCTGTTGTTTTCATGGGGGGGTGGGTCATCGTGATGCTGGGTACCACCCCCACTGTTTGTCTTCAGCATATGATCTTCTAAGGCACAGTGCCTCTGTAAATGGAAGTCCCATTTAGCTATTAGGGTTAATAGCCCCAATAAAATTTTACTTAGCACCTGACATCATCACCATTCCATCAGACCATTGCAGAGGGAGAGGTAGGAAGGAGGTCTCCCGCCATTGGCCATGCTGATAGAGCAACCTTTGGCTTCTCTTCCCCGTGAACTATTTCCATTTTAGCTTATTGTTATATAAACTTCACAATTTAGTAGTCCTTTCCTCCAATCCATTTTCATTTTATGTTGTGCCTCTCCTGACTGTAAGCCTAAAGGTGAGGACTATATTACTGTTAAAAATTTTAAGTTGCTCTGGGAGCCTTTCTTGGCTGAAAAGGAGGGTAAAAAGTGTTCTAAATGTGTCAATAAATAACTCCCTCTGTGGATTTATCTTAGTTGATAATTTGCCTGCTGTGCTGTTATAGTTAGCCCTGCTGTTGTTTGTTTACCATTTTGCTGTTTACCTTGTTGTTGTTATTATTATTAAGGCTAGGACACAAAAAGATGGTGATAATACTCCTGTTTTACATGGATTACTAATTTCAGAAGTGTCATTTTGAATCTGAAATAAATGCATGTAACGTTATGAAAAATATGCTTGTTAGAACTGCACAGATGGCCCTCCTTAATATTTGTGGAATTGCAGCAATGCTGTGGCTACGTGGAGTAATTTCGGTGCTATTGTTTCAAAAAGCAATGCCCTGTGCTTCAGTTCACTGGTTACTCTGTACTTTCTGCTTTCTAGAAGTTGCACGTGGAGTACAGCAAGATCCAGTCTCTCCCATGGGAGAAAATAAAACACCTGCACCAAGAGATACAGTTCTCCCTGCCATCCTAATCAAGGCTAGATTACTGCAATGCACTCTACATGGGGCTGCCCTTTGGTCTGATCAGGAAGCTCCAGTTGGTGCCAAATGTATCAGCTGGACTGCTGATGGGGCAGATTGCCAACAACATGTGACCACCATTGTTAAATCATCTGCTATGGATGCCCATCTGCTACCCAATCAGATTCAAGTTTCTTGTATCAATTTACAAAGCCCTTAACAACTCAGGTGCAGAATACCTTGGGGAAAATCTAGGCACTTAAATTCCAGCTTGGTCACTGAGATAATCTGTAGGAGCATTGCTGGTTATCCCCCAAGTTGATAAGGCTCACTAATGTCAACAAGAAACTAAACCTTCAGTGCTGTTGGCCCAGTTTTGTGGAACACTCTTCTAACTGATTTGTCATTTTCAGGATTTTTTTCTCGTATGTATGTTTCTGGTGCATTGCTCTGAGATCTGTTATGAAACTGTGGAACACATTTGTTATGAATAACTAAATAACACATTGATCACAATTCACCGTGATAGTAGATATACGTACTTTCCAACTTGTCCTACAATACATCACTTCCTCCCACAGAAGTAAATACTCCCATCAGCTTTTCAATACAGTTGTTCACACCCATGGAAATAGTTTCTGTATTGCCTCCAGTAAAGCCCAACTTTATTGCACTTTCTAAATTAGACAATATGCTGCATTCTATTGATTTCTATGAACAGTGCATTCATAATGATTTTCTTGGAATCCTTTCCCTAATCCCCTTACCATGCTGCTTCTTAGCAAGATTTGTCTCCAGCAGTGTCTCTCTGCTGCCTCACTAGGTATGTACAATTATTATACAAATATGATTTTCTTTGTGGTGAATTGATAACCAGAAGGTTCTCTCTGCAGGAATCGGTTGGGTGCTAATGTTCCAACACACAACACTAAGATTTATACAAACAAATTATAAACTTCCTGCTTTGTGTGTGGATTTGTAAGGAGATGTTAATGATTCCCTCCGCTCCCTCCAAAACTCTCTTTTTAAAATGCTCTGCTGAAATGTTGCCTGTTAAGTTTTCCATGCCATGTTCACATCTGAACTCCTACGCAAATAACAAGAGGTTTTCTGCTTTTTGACTTTCATGTTTTCGAAATGATTGGTGCAGTGAAACAGAAGAAAGTTGTACAATATTATAAATCCAGTCCGTGTAAACCCTGTTCACTTCTACAGAGCTTACTGGAAAGACCCGGTAGGTCATACCTAGGGGCTCAAAACTGTCATACTTGATGGTAAGCTTCCATAAACTTGATGAACAGCAATCACCATTATCCCAATTGCTGGTTCCATGAGCCCCAACTCAGATGTAGGGGCCATATATCTAGAAGGGGCTATTGGTGATAATTTAGATGGAAAGTACATGCTTTGGATTTACAAGTCCAGGTTGAATCTAATTCAAACCCTTCCAAGGCAGGGTTAGGAAAGCATTGTGCGGCTTTCCTAAATTTCTTTTCCTAATATGTTTCCATATTTCTCTGGCACTTTCCCAGTAATCTTACTCTCTGTTTGCAATTATTATTGCAAGTGTTATGCTCTTTGTGTTCAAAGTATGAATATCCGCAAGGTCAGGAGCCACTGGAGTTGGGGAAGATAAAAATGAGCAGAAGGAAGAGGGAAGTGTCTTTTGCAAGGAATCAGTTCTGGCCTGCAATAATGGAGGGGAAAATAAAGAGGGAAAGCTGAAATGGAGGGAAATATGGAGCAGGAAGAAGGGGGGACACAGGGGGAACAGAGTGCACAGAGGAAAGAGTGCTCTGCAGTGCTGTAAACTTTGCTGAGTTTTGGATTTGGGGTGTGTGTGTGGCCCTCAACATGAAGAGAAGAGAAGAGAAGAGAAGAGAAGAGAAGAGAATGCTTTATTATCCCTGTCCTGTTCCTCCCCAAGCAGATAACTGGAAGCTTCCCCCAGCTAGGTGCTGCTGCCCCATCAAAGCACCCATCTCCTGCTGTATCATTCTGTATAATGGCAGAGCCGACCCTGTGTATAAATTTCCTTTATATTGTGAATTCACAGTCCATTATCTCCATTATGTTAAATTCAGGATTGGAGATTTCTTTTATTTGTATGCTTTATTATTTGTACTTGCAATAAATCTAGAGCTTTGCCGAGACTAAAACTTTTGATGAGCTGCAATGATGGCTTCTCAGACAAAGGATGATGATGAGAAAGAAAAAGACAGTTGACAAAAAGCTTGCAGCTGACAGCTCAGTCCATACAGCCTAGCCAAACTGTTCAGGCCATACAACCCATTTGAGCTTATTTGGGGCTTTTCATTTACTACATAATTCCTGCACAGGAGTCACTTCAATGTAGAAATTTTAAAAAACCCTCCATTTTACTTATAACATGAAGATTCTACCCAATGATTCTCAATACATGCACTAACAAACCATGGCCACTTGGAGCTTTCCTGAGCACACCAAGAAACTCATCTGCAAGATTGCTACATGTTATTGTTTATACTAGCCATTTGGTAACCAGCGTTGATTGGGAATTCTAAGAAACAAACAAACAAGCAAGCAAGCAAGCAAGCATCAGTATAGTTTTGCAAGGTTTAGCCTGCCATCTTGGTTCAAAATGGTGTCCAACTGTATCCAAACATGGGGGGGGGGGACACAGCTCCATCTCAGGAATGATCAATATCTCATTCTGAACACATAGAGAACAGATGGACAGACAGACAGACAACAAGCAAACAAACAAACCACTTTCTAAAATGTTTGGAAGACAAATGGGTTTCCCATTACTTCCTACATGTAAGGATTTGGTTATACAATGTAATTGATTACAAGTGCCAAAATCTAATTTGTGATGTAGTCTGATAAGCTGCTTTAATTTCTAACCTTGAAACCTTTCCCTTCTTCAGTTGTCCATATCTGTCCCACATACAGTTGCCGTAATTGTGATCAATTATTTTCATGAAGTAAAGTTTACTCTAATTCATCAAAGAAAGCACCCAATGTGCCAGAACAAAAGTACTTTTGAAAACAAGATCCTGCACAGACCTTCTAGAGTTTTAATCCCCTTTTGCACTATACATTTAAAGCATCATCATACTGTTTTAAACAGTATTCTCCCAAAGAATCCTGGGACTGTGGTTTGCTAAAAGTGCTGAGTTTTCTTATGTGACCCCTGTTCCCCACACAGAGCTACAATTCTTGTTAAACTACTATGAGAATCATAGCCTCTGCTACGTTATTTTTATTTTTATTGTTAAAAAATGGCTTTGTATTTGGTATACAAACTGTTTTGAGTACTCCTTATGAACAGAAAAGTTGGATTAAATGGTTCTCTTCAGTGTTACCATTGGTGGGGGCTGATATGAAACTCCAGAGTTTATTTGCTTCCTTGTTCTGGAGCTTCTACTGCAGAGAGCCCCAACGGTGAAGGCCTTGAGTGAAATGGGAGAGACCTGGCTGTGCTCCATGAGACTAGCTTCTCCAGCCTGCTTCATTCTCTTCTGCCAGCTGGAATGCTAATGGATCTGTCTACTCCCCAGGCCTACCTGCTAGCATCTGCAGATATGGGACTGTTTACAGTCCACAAACATCCCAGAACTAGGGATGCATAAAAGTAGTAATGTCCGTTACTTCATTTCATCATCATAAAGCAATCTGACTGATTGTGTTCTATTGCTGTTCCATTTCTACCCTATACACTGCTATCTGCTGTCTGTTATGGTGGCATTATACAAATTGTCAGTATTTTGTCGTGATTTCTGCAACCACATTATACAATATTTACAAATCAATTTCCTTTCCTGTATTTTCCCTTTCAAAGTTAGTGAATTTCCACAGGAGTCATCTTTTGCAGCAAAAACAGCAAAGGCCCTTGTTAGAAACCAAATTATCACAAAGCCATCTACGGATGCAAACCATGTTGACTCAAATAAGTCCCACTAATTTCAGTGGGGCTTACTCCCAGGTAAGGGGGGTTAGCCACTCCCCTATCTTGACTTCACAATTTGCTGTGAACTTGTCATGCTACCTTGTTTCCCTCTCTCAGGCATCAGGAAGGTGCAGACAGGTCAAGAAAATATTAGGAGCAAAAAGGAAAGGCATTCTAAGTTGACTTTTACTTTAAGCAGAGTATGGCTGAAATCCTACCCACACTTACCTGGGAGTAAGCCTCACTGAATTCAATGGAATTTATTTCTGGGTAGACATGGTTAGGACTGCGGTCTTAATGAATATAAACTGCCTCTGTCAACAGACAATTCTTCAGAAATAAGAAAAGCAAAGAGGCATCTGTATATATCAGTATATACTTTCTTACACTCTAGTAGCCCCTAGTAACAAAAAAAAGTACCTTGTGTTATTCACTTCCCTGTATGTACTCTTTTCAAAGTAAACAAATCACTAATGGCCCATCTATTAGCCATCTCCCCACAGGGTTCTTAACCTCTACTGAGCTTCATCATAACAGTGTTAGCATCAAACAAAGTGACATGTCAAAAAATACAATGTTAATTACATATAATCTGTGGGTTTAAAAAGAAAAGGGGGGGGGGGAGAAAACCAGCTGTGAATGAATGCATATTGCATTTGCTTCAAGGAATTCTGTTCCTGAACACTGAGCAAACACATCAGCTCAGGGGGCTGCTTCCTGTCAGCTGCATCTTAACTGGGCATGGGGGATCCCAGTTCTTCTTCAGGGCCGGATTTAGGTTTGATGAGGCCCTAAGCTACTGGGGCCCTTTATATGTCCAGCAGTCTGTTGCCAACAACTAATTGTTGCTGCTTTTTGTGTTGAATATACACTATATGGTAATTTATGGACCTAATAGGTATCTAAAGCCATTTGCACATAACAAAATATGTATTTTATCAAAGTAATTGTTGAATGTATCTTATATTTTGTAAATGTACATCCAGGTTTTTTTCCTTTAATCTTTTGGGGACCCCCAAGAGAGTGGGGCCCTAAGCTATAGCTCATACGTAAATCTGGCACTGGTTTTCTTATATAGTTGAATATAGTGCTTGCAAGCGTTTTCTAGTCCGTTGTCTTTTACCCAAAGTTTAATCAGCTCTGGTATTTATACCTGAAGGTAAACTCAGTTAATGTCCAGAACAGTTTTTGTTTCTTCTACATGGACTTACTTATAGCTAATTAATTCAAAGAAATTGGAAAAATACTACAGAACAAGCTATCTGAGGCTATTGCCTTGAAGGGTGCATATGAAATCTATTTATTTGTTTGTTGATCACACTTGTACCCTTCCCTCCTAGGAGATTACAATGGCAATGATTATTGTTGCAAAATTTAATAATTTACTAATAAAGTCTTTGCCTTGGGTAGTCTTACCCCCTCAATAAAATACTGTTTTATTGCACAATCCAGATTTCTCATATACAGAAAACTTTTATTCAGCTCCTTTGCTGGGTCATTAAAGCAAGCTAGCAAATAAAACCAGGAAGCCACATTCTAAGGAGAGAATGCGCTGGCTAACTCATCAGGCCCTCTGCATGCTGTTCATTCTGAATGCTACATCCTCCCTCGCAGGTGTTCTTTAAGAGAAAGCCAGTTTTCAAATTTGGCAGGTTATGACACTTTTTTAAAAAAACACACAAGGTGTTTTAGATCTTGTGAATCATCTGGGTTTTAGAAGTGCTGTTAGTAAAGGGTATTGATTCCCCCCCCCCCTTTAAGAGGAATTTGAGAAGCTGCAAAATCATTGAAATAGATTTGCTTTGAAAGGTGAGTAGCCACCAAAGTTTTGAATAGTTGCTGTTTGAGGCACATTTGCTGTCTGAAATTATGAGATGTTTTCATAGAGCTTTAGATGGGGAATGAAGCCATTCATATAATCAATTTCTTTCTCTCTCCCTCCCCCCCCCACTCCTTCTCAAATGCAAAACCCTTCCTTTGTGTGCCTTCTCATAAGTGATTGTAGCCCTGGATTCTTTTGTTTTGAGTTCTTCCCATTTTATTTGGTGTATGACTAGAATGGCAATGAAGAAACCTTTTGTCTGCTCTGTTAGGCATGCCATACGTAAGGCAATGTAACTGACTAAACACCACCGTAAGCTGCTGGAAAGATAACTTGCAAAGAAAGGCTCTATCCCGGGGGAGGAACGGAAGGGAAACATTTTCAACTTGGCATGGGACTTGAACAGTTTTCCTGAGGGCTTAGACCAGCCTTTTCCAACCTATATGGTTCAGATCAGTGGTTCCCAATTAGTTAAGTTCTGCGGACCTCCTGTTTTTCAAAAGCCAAGCCATGGACCCCCAGCTGGTATCTCTGTGGTAGTTTTTGTTATGTGAATGGTGCCCCATACCCTCCAACGTCTCAGTGCAAAACGGGGGCATATCTTCTAGGATGTGCTCTCATGTGATCCATGCAAGAGCATGGCCTCGAAAAAATGGGATGTCCTGGACAGTTGATGGGTCGGTGCCACAGATCCCCTGGGGTCCACAGCCCACTAATTGGAAACCACTGGTCCAGATGTTTTAAACTTTCATCATCTTTGTAGTGGGCATTTGAAACATGCCAGAGTGTGTGCAGAGTAGACCACACAGATGGAATCACTGAAGAGATGCAAAGAGATCTTTGCAAGGTTTAATAACAAAAACTCCTCAAACATACATCTTACATAGTGGTTATAACCATCACCTATACATCCACCAAGCTGCAACTTTGTCTGGTACAGCTGCTTGAAATGCAAGTGTTAAGCACTGGTGCATGGGTTGGTTCGTTGATGTTTCCTTGTTTTTTTCTATATAGGGAGACTTCCTGAGTAAATGAATCAGGCTTTGGCTGCAGGCTGCACATTGGCAAAATCATATTAGCTCCTTGATCAAGTCAAATGTGTTGCTTATATGTACTCCAGATCACAGCTGTAATTAATGAAACAAGATTAGGAAGCATAAAAGAGACACAGCAAATTGGGCGCTTTATTGAAGTGTAGATCTGTGCCTTTGAACTATCCAGAGGCCACATATCAATAAGAAATAGTAGAACTGAGGAGGCGGAGTTTGATATTGTAAATCTTTGCTATGCTCCAGTGTTCACAACCAAAGTTAACCATTTCTCTGCCAGTGTAACCAGAAAAGGGCAAACTGTAAGAATTGAACTGGCTTCAACAGTATGTATGTGTGTGGAGATAAGCACTCTTGCCTGTTGTTCCCAATAATTTTTTCATCTCATGATTTTTTTCTGTTCAACCAGGTTTTGCAGGTTTTGCCCCCAGGCAATCACAAACCTTGCACAGCTAAGATACAGGTAGGTGTAATTTATTTATGATTACAATTTTATGACAGCCTCCCTTTCAGGTTACAAATTCTTCCAAGATGTGTTACAAGTACAACATGATAAGCGATATCAACATAAAAAAGCAACCAGGATCCTTCCCATAGGGTCAGATTGCAATGGTTGTGTATGCCATGGGTAACAATACCTACAGTCTTGGGTTTATCACCATCAGTGTAATCAGTAATATATATTATTGAAGCTAAAGTTTCCCCAGAGTGGCTGGGGAAATCCAGCCAGAAGGGCGGGGTATAAATAATAAAATTATTACTATTATTAGATATAGTTTTGACAAGCAGAGAAGTATCAGCTGTTTCCACCCTGCTTACCAGTTGGTGCCAGTGACCTGCAGTGAAAGTGAAAAAAGTGTTGAACTGTGAGAGACCTGAATTAATGCTTGGCATGAAACCAATCGTGCCAGAAAAAAAGTTGACATTGCTGCAGCCCCTGTGCTGATCTGTAGCTGTGCTGGATCCCACCACTGGTGTCAAAGTGGGAACCAGTTGTTGGCTTTTGTAGTGGATTGACTCTGAGTTCAAGTGCTTGGGTGATGTAGAAAAGAAAGCTTTCCCAGAGTGTCAAAATTCATTTCCTTATCTGAACTGGTAACCTGGCTTGTTCCACAGTAGACAATAACACTATAAATGGCAATCCAATAAAACCAGTAATTAAAATTCTATTGTGGATTTAAAGTTGTCCAAAGCGTGTTTAGTTTGATGAATAAAAGTTTGATGAAACATGCTATGATGGTCCCAGAAAATGTTCAGCCTATATACCGTATATATATTTGTTGTTGCACTTACCACAATTCCATTGTTTCCAGGGGCTTTGGTGTCATTTCATTTATTTCTGCAAGTATTTCTCTGGTGGTCTGCATTCTGCAGCCTCCCCAAGTGCTCCCTGAAACCTCCATGATATCCTTGGTTGGGTTTTCCATGGGAAGGTGGGGAGGTTGTCTGTTGTGTTGCTGAGAGCTGCTCATTGTTGTTTAAAGTCTTTTTACTTTTAAAGAAATCAAGGAACATTTTGTTTTTAAGACAAAGGGAAGAGCTTTCCTTAAAAACACATTCAGCAAGTGTACCAATCTCAGGCAGTTTACATGCTTCCAGGACCAAGGAAAGACACCACGAGACAACTCTTCCCATGCAATCTTTTCAGATCAGGAAGCAATGGGGAGAGGGAAGGGTAGGGAATGGGCCATCTCACAAGAAGATAAGCTCAATTGTGCAAAATTCTCAAAAACAATTCTCAAAAAATGCTAAAGTGCTCTCCTACTGAGGCAGAAAAATGGAAGCTTTTTTCATGGAGGAAGAAAATGTTTTGACAAACTGGATAACAGGTTTCAGCAGAGCGTACAAGTATGTCACAAAGCAAAGTTATACACCTTTAATGTACAAACACAACAAACTTATATACTTTTTCCACCTTTCCACATGGCCTACTTCTCCTTTTGACCTCCAAAGGGAGGGAATTTGTTTTACATTTGATCTGGGTCAAGCCAAGGTAATTCAACTGCCTGATCCCTACTAAACAAAATAATTAAATTCAGAATGAGATCAAGACCCTCTGTTCCCATTTGAAATGCAGTGTTTGGACCAGGTTTTATAACCTGGTCTTTGTTGCTTATTCTTAGGGGCATAGCAATAGTGCATATGTTTGCTTATATATTTAAAATGTGTGAACACATTTTTGAAAGAAGAAGAAAGAATATGTGCTTTCTTTCAAAAACCATTAAGAGCACACACAAAATGTAGTATTCTGCCTTTCTGGGATGACTCCAGGCATCCTTATGCTTTTGTTTTGCAAATGGCAAAACCTCATACAGTGGTACCTCAGGTTACATACGCTTCAGGTTACATACGCTTCAGGTTACAGACTCCGCTAACCCAGGAATTTTACCTTGGGTTAAGAACTTCAGGATGAGAACAGAAATCGTGCTCCGGCGTTGCAGCAGCAGCAGGAGGCCCCATTAGCTAAAGTGGTGCTTCAGGTTAAGAACAGTTTCAGGTTAAGAACGGACCTCCGGAACAAATTAAGTACTTAACCCGAGGTACTACTGTATATTATACATGTGATGTTATGAATAATTATGATGTAAAGGTTATACATTTGCTTGTTTTAATGTTGAACAGAAGTTGATTTATCAGTAAGCTGAACAGACACCAGAACCCTTCCAAAAAGTTTTTAGTGAAGGCTTCCTCATGCGCTATATTTTTTAAAACATACATGTGAGGCATTTTACGTCAGGCTATGCACTTTATTCAGTCAATATCCAAGCCAAATTGGTCATATTTAGAGGGATTCAGGCTTCTGCAAGCTGATTTTTGCAAGGTTTTGAAAAATATATTGAAGGGAGAATATAAGGTCTTCTCAAGCTTAGATTAAAATGGGATTGTAATAGTCACTTCATACTTAAGGAAAGCATCACAAACCACGAAAATTTGTATTTCTAAGCCTAGAAATTCAAATGTTGTCTACATCACTCTTGCTGTATATACTACATTGCTAAAACACTGCAGTGACAAGAGCATCAACACAAGAAAATGAAGTTTTCAGAAGAGCTAGTAACATTGCAGCTGGCCTTGAGGAAATTAAATTTCACAGAGGTCCCTCCATGCCAGAAAAAACAGTATCCAAGTACATAGGTCAAGGGAGAGGGGTTGGTGGTGAAAAGGTTTGGAGGAAATTTTCCTGTATGTAAGGAAATGGGTGGTGGTGGAAGAAAGCTTCAGTTAAAATTCCAACCAGAGACCTTGGGTTTGCGTCCAAGTCTACAATTCTCTGATTCTATGAAATCCACAGTGCTTGACACATATAAAGGCAACATAACAAATCCTTGAATCACATTGTGAGCCATGAAACATGAGTACTGATACCATCAAGAGTTAGCTTATATTGTTTTCACAATCACTAAATCAGATCTGATTGCACCATTTAAGTGATCTTTGAGGAAATGGAACAAATCATTCTTCTAACCACTCCAACTGTGTCTGCCGAATCTGTATGGTACTTACAAGTCTCATTAACTAGTTATTTGATTTGCATGTACTGCCTGAGCTGGTATCCTGGATTGTGCTGACCCGAATCGCTGCCCCTTTATTGCCTACTGGACCGCTAGATCCATCCCCCAAGTCTGCAAGCCTCTGATCTTAGACTCACAGATATATGTGCACAGGAATGTTCCTGTTTTCATTTGTGAGACCTTAGAGGTGCGAACATGGCTTCTGTGACTGGGTTTAGGCAATAAAGCATTGATAGATTTGTTACCTGCAAGACCCCTTTGCATCTGGAAGGAGAAACAGATTCTGGACTATGAGACAAATGCCAGTCTCTGTTTCTTAACTTGTAGTTGATTAGCCAATTATCTTCAGTGCTCCCAGGTACTGACAGTCAACAACCAAACATGTCTAGAACCAAATGAAGTTAGAAAATAATGAGAGTGTGTGTGTGTGAGAGAGAGCAGAGTGCTGTTGAAAACTGTCCATGTTAATAAGGATATAACCTAGCACATAAACAAAGTGTCAACAACTGTTGCCATTATGAAGAAGTTAAAAACAGGAGTAGGTGTCTCAATGTTTTTGTGTTCTGTATTCAGTCCATCAGATTACTAGATAATGAAATTCAGTAGGGGTTTGGGTGTGCATTGTAGGAAACCCTTTGGAGCAGTCATTGATAACTACTACCAATGGGCCCTGCTTTTGACAACCAAATATAAAGGGGGTGGGATGACAACAACCCTCAATTATATGTAAATGTGAGCTTTAAAAAATGAATGATATTTTATGACTAAAAGCAATCTCAGTGAATAAGGCCATTAGCAATTTAAATTGCACAGCAAGATTTAAATCGTGTAATTTAAATCATTCCATCGTGATTGACCGGCACCAAATGACACACTTCAACACGGATCTCAGCATGTGGCGACTGAAAATGTCCCAAGGCCAGTCCAAACATTAGGCAGAGTAAAGTAAAGGTAAAGAGTAAAGAGTAAAAAGGTAAAGGTAAAGGACCCCTGGATGGTTAAGTCCAGTCAAAGGCGACTATGGGGTGCAGTGCTCATCTTGCTTTTCAGGCCGAGGGAGCCGGTGTTTGTCCACAGACTGCTTTCCGGGTCATGTGGCCAACATGACTAAACCGCTTCTGGCACAACAGGACACCATGATGGAAACCAGAGCGCACGGAAACACCGTTTACCTTCCTGCCGCAGTGGTATCTATTTATCTACTTGCACTGGTGTGCTTTTGAACTGCTAGGTTGGCAGAAGCTGGGACAGAGCAACAGAATCTCACCCTGCTGTGGGGATTCGAACTGCTGACCTTCTGATAAGCAAGCCCAAGAGGCCCAGTGGTTTAGACCACAGCACCACCCGCATCCTACCTGGTGGTAAGTAGTGGGTGATGGTGTAATTTCTTCTGAGCTTGCCAGACACTTTCTCCTGCTGTGACACACAACCTACCCTGAAAATCCTTAGCTAGCCACTTGCCCTCAGATGCAGTTGGGGGGGGGGGGGCGTGCTGCTGTCCCGTTGAAAGAACAATCAACTGCCGGCCCAGTGAGCTTCTTTATGTGTCTGCCTTATGAAGCAAAATGTCTTGGTTCAGCCTTGAGTGTCACCACATGTTGGGGAAAACTAGACTATTAGAGGGGAGGTGGGGAAAGGCATGCTACATAACACCAAGAGTGATTGCATTCAAGGCTTGGGCAATCTACTTTGTTTGTTACTAGAATTGTGAGAACCATCAACCAGACCCTGGTTCCTGATGGCCACCCAACGCATACATAGCATAGGGCTGCCATATGTCCAGATTTTCCTGGACATTGCTGGGATTTCAAAGGTGGAATTGACATCCGGGAGGAATTTCTGAAAGGCAGTGCTTTGTCCTGGATCTTAGGCAAGTCAATCGAAAAATCATGGGTTTTTTTGGCACTCAACAACTTTCGTGTTTTCCTAAAAGAATCCCAACAACTTTCGGGGTGTCTTGGTTTTTACTTTTTTAAATATGGCAACCCTAATATAGCATTTACTGCATTATTGAATTCACTGAGATTTACTTTCAAGTAAGCTTGAAACTGCACACAAACACAACTATTACATTCAACTGCTTCAACCCTTGCATATGCTTTAGAACTTTCTGTTGTTTTTAATTGAAAAAGTCATTTATCGTGTCTAAATCTGCATTGCTGAGATGGAGTGCATGACAAAATTACAGCAGAGCCAGAGGGTTTTTCTTGCGCAGATGCCATTTCAGATAGTCACATATTCATCTCAATGCCTTGAAATGCCACAAATTACATGTTGTTGTTAATTTATCTATATACCACATATATGCCCAAATGGCTTTTCTAAGTGGTTTAGAACTATAAAATCAACCCATAATTCAAACTCACAATGGCATGCTACTTGTCCAGAATTGCTACTTGCCCATTCTGATGAAAAATATTCTCTTGAGTCAGAAAGCAAGTCTAAAAGCAATACCATGAGACTAGGGGAAATTATGAACTTCAGTCCCATTCGCACAATTGAGTTGCTACACTCTTAAGGAATTAATCATTTTACCTGCTGAAAATCTATCATAAACAACATGAAGTGAAGAATTATTTCTGTATCTCACATGGGTTGGCGGTGGTGGGGATTAATTAGTTTAAGGGCAATTCTTTAGTTGCTGCAAAGATTTAAATGCCCAACTGAATCTCAGGATGCAAGCCATAAAACAAGGAGCTCAAAGTGGAGCTACCCCAAATATATTGCTGCCATAAATGGATGCTAGGATTCAGTCCAGATGATTAATTGTGGCTGTGTATGCCCTGGAGTGTGAACCTTACATCTTTATGCAGCCAGTTTGCAATTGCCCATTCAGAGTATGGTCAGGAACGGTTGAAGTGACCTCAACATACTGCAATTACATCAAGGGAATAGTTTATTCAGAGCTCTCATGGCATGGAAATCTTTTGATTCCCCCTGGCGTCCATATTCTGCTTTTTAAAAAGCATCCCCTGAAGTTTGCTGGTCAGTGTGTTCCACTGGCAAATTGCTTCAGCATTCAGATACATTTTATCTGCTATCCATGCTGCAACTCTTCTATTCCACACTGGATCCAATCCATCCTGCAATAACACTGCTGAGCTATTGTTATCCCTCCTCCATATAGTGTTGTTTAGATTTATAATTGTTGCAATATATACATCAGGAGTGGGGAATCTTTTTCAGCAATCCTATCTGGGAAACCTTCCAGGGGGGCACATGCCACTAATGGAAAGGACCACAAGCCCAAAGAGACCTGGCAATTAATGTGAATTTTACCTTTGTACAATAGGCTGTTTTCTACACACTCTCCCTCTACATACCTGTCAACTGTCCTGCTTCGAGCGGGACACCCCAGAATTACAGAAGCCACCCCAGCTTCTGACTGGTTCCTGCTGGAGCGCAGCCCAGAAAGTCGTGCATCCCAATTTGGTCTGTGAAATATTGGAGGGTATGTTTCTAGGATCACAGGATTAATATTATTTCTTAAAGTAATAGCAGAGTCCAATTACACAGTGGAGGCAAATCCAAAACACATGCTGGTTGAAAGAATGAATAGTAAACACGACGACAGCCTCTGCAACAACGCTTTGCAGCCATTCTTTATGCATTTATCAGACTTAGAGGCCTGAGTGTTTTATTGCCTCGTAATTTTGAGGAAATTGGATATTTTAGCACTGCAGCTGCTTTCTGAACCCCCCAAACAAAACAATTATAGGTTAGTGTTATTACAGTCAGAGAATATGCACCAGTGTAGTTTAAATATTGCTGAGCATTCCTTCTGCAAACTCCTGCGTTTCAGGTTTTGTCCAAGCATGCACGCACACACACACACACGCTTTAAGTGACAGCCATTTCAAAATATATATAAAGAGCTGTCTCCAACTCTGAGTCATAATGCCCCCTTTCAACTTTGCCTTCCTATTTTCTGTGTGCAAAACAAACAAAATAATATTTACCTTTTTCTTTTTTAAAAAAAGAAAAAGTGTTCAGGGGGTTTGGTTAACTGATAGAACAGAAGTGGGGGCATCTTAGGCCCATGGACTGAATGCATTCATCCAAGTCTCTCTGTCTGGCCACACAATTTTCCTAGCCACACCCATTCCAGTTGTATTTGCCTGGCTGGCAGGTGCCCTTGAACTCTGACAAAACCTCTTGCTTGCCTGGATGGACCATGGAGAAACTCACCTAGGATACAAAGGTACCATTTGTATCCACATGGGCCACCCACTTTTGCCTCTAGCCCCAGCCACCTATGACACATGGTGCTAGGAAGGCCACCCAGAAAAGAATGTCCTCCTTTAGCTCCCTGTCCCTATGATCTGGTGTTTATAAGGTCCTAGGTCAAAAAGCTGGTGGCAGCATCTGGGAGCTCATGACCAGGACTCATAGCAGAAGTGTTTGCAGGGGCATTTTGTGGGGGAGTTTAAAAGAAACGTCGGGGGGAGAAAAAAGAAACGCACAAACACAAAATTTTAGGACTTTCTGACAGTAAGAGCAACAGAATCCCTTGGGAGGCTGTAGACTCTCCTTCCTTGGTGATTACTAAGCAGAGGTTGGGTGGCCATCTGTCATGGATGCTTTAGCTGAGATTCCTGCATTGCATCTCTACAAATCTATGATAAAACCTTGGGTACCTTTGTCTTAAATCCTGCGCTAGAAAGACTGTGAGTCTGACACAGGAGTGAGGGGTGAGACTGCATGCTATTATGACACTGTTCCTACCAGCTAAAATGGCAGTGACAACAGCAGCTGTGGCAGATGACTTTTCTTGTAAATGGTTTGCAAATGCTGTCAGGCATAAATAACAGCAGCAGCCCACTGTGAACTGCATATAGAAGATCTATCTTCTCCAGTGTCATTTTATACTACTTCACTTGAGATCTATTGCCTGCAGAATTCTGGAGCCTGGGCACAGCAATACATTATGAGCACGGACAAAACCAGCCGGTGTACAATGGGAGAAATAAAACCTAGCAATTTTTTTAAAATGCCACAGTCCCCTTACTGTCAGCTGCTAAACCCCCTGCATCTACTATACATTTTGGAAAGTTGTTTGTTCACTATGTGTTTGGACTTTGAGTGATAATGTTTCAGTCCTTTAAAAAAAATGTAATGCTTTAGATCATCATAACATTTCAGGAATAGCCATGGTGCATTCCTGCTACATTCCCTTTGTTCTAGTTAGCATGAGAGCAGCTTTCCTTATGTTTGACTGAAGAACTAATGGGAATGTGGGGAATGTTTTCAGTTTTGAAAGCTGGAAACCTCATCTACAGAAACTCTGTTTTTAAATGTCAGCTGAGGCTACAGACAAGGCTTGGTTTTTTAAAAAAAATATAGGTAATATAAATCCAGTAAATGGAATCAAAGCAGATAATAGAGGTCTGGCAAAGCATCTATAGGCTATATATAGATTTAGGCTGGCGAGTGAGTAGTTCGCAGAAACCCACCCACTGAGACGGCCTCCTTTGCTGTGATGATTTGGAAGCACGGGGATCCTATATGATGTCCTGTTCACTTTAAAACAAGCAGGGTTTAGTTGCTAAACTCCTGACTGGAGGGGTGCAGATCCCTGTGGCATAATCTACGCCGCTTAAGTGCCAGGGATGTTGGTATCTGACATGATGTGGGTGGAGGAGGGAAGGTGTGCTGCTGCAGAGATGGTGCTTGCAGTTATCAGAAATGAGCTCTTCACACTCTTTAAAGCAGCAAGTTTCATTGTAGTCAATGAAATCAATTACTGAGTGGGAGATGGCAGAAATATGTAGAGGAACCATGGGAGCAAACAAATAAAAAGAGAAAAAAATTCTTTTATAAGTAAGCATTTCCCCCCATTTGATTTCTCACACATCTCATTCAAAGCCCTTGGTTGGAATAATAATCTTTAGAAACCAGCAGTAAGAATAATGGGGGAGAGGGTCCGCTGATACTTCCAATGTATTCTTGCTCCTGTTTCCACAGCCTCTTCACAGCTTTTATCCACCAATCAGCTGTTGCTTTGCCATTTAAAAAACTTGGGTCTGCTTCTTGCTCCATTATAGCATCCAGCCCTGTTGAGGAATTGCACAGCAAACATGAAGACATCCTGGAAATGTGGATTCCAGCCACAGGTGCCAACTTAAATGAAATATTGGGGGAGGGGGCTATGGCAATCACACAGCGTCCCCGGACGTTTTACTGTCTATTGATCCCTGTGCCACTACTTTATTTCTCGCTGCCACCACCCAGGCCCTACGTGGTACAATACTGAGTCCAGTCAGGGTTAAATTGGAACATAAACTTCTGTTTATTTATTGCAGTTTAACAATCATGTGGTTTCATAAACGGTATCGGTCCATTACAATCATGGGCTGCCGATCCAGACTTATAACTTCTGCTACCTGCTCTCACTCACTAAACCACCTCTCAGATATTTACTTGTCTTCCTAGTTCCTGTTCCTGACTCAGCTTATTTCAGCTCAACCTACCCACAGACTCTATCCCAGTTCACTCCCACTCCAACCAACCACCCAACTCCCAACAAACTCCTCCCTTCGCTGGTTTTATAGTCCCTCTGACTCCACCCCCTAGGTTCTGATTGGGTAACCTGTTTAACTATTTCACCTCCAGCACTCTCATATGTTAATGTCACAGGGGCAGGTAAGGCCTGCCCCTCATCACCAATCACAAGATGAAGTTCACACACACCATTTGAAAGGCAGTGCCTGTAAATTTTGGGGGGCCCTGGCCCCCTCAAATCTTTTATTGGGGGCCCAAAGGAATCTCCGTCCCTATTAGTTTGCTCCTATGATTCCAGCAGACTGAGCTCCCATGATGATGGAAGTGAGAGCTACGAAGGGGTATTGCCATTACTGTGAAGTCTTAACCCAGTATGAGTCACATAAAATTGCAGTTTGGACCAACACACTCTATTTTGCAGTGGTTACACTGTGGTGGATTCATTTCCCCTCCCCCAAGGAGCATTGTCCTGGTTGCCAAGGAAACAGGGATGGATGCAGCCCCCTAAATGCAGCCCTCAAAATGGTGGCAATTTTGAGAGGTATGAAAAGGCTTCCTTCAGTTCAAGTGGTCTCCAAGACGTCCTCAGGGTCATGGGGACAGTGACACATCACCATCCCTTCTGCACATGACTGGATTGGGTTGCAGAATCTTATTCCACCTGCTTCAATCCACTTCAGAGTTGGGACAAAGTAGAAGCAATCACTCTGCTCTTTACCCAATGTACACAGCGTTTTCTGTTCACCTCTAGCATGGAAGCTCTAAATTTTCCAAGCCTATAGGGTGACACACAGTAGCAGCAATGAAGGTAATGGCCACATCTGTTAGGACATCACTTCCAATGCCTCAATAAATCTTGCTTCACTGTGTGAAAAAAATTGAAGCCCAGAAACCCGACACTTCTGGATATTAGCAGCTCTTATAATTGCTGTAAGTCACACTTTAAAAAAACCCTTTTTTGGCCCCAATTGCTAATTGCTGCTTCTGTAGAAATCTGCTCTTTCAAAAGAAGGCCACAGACATTGTGACATTTTTCACACCTGTAATATAGCACATAGAAGAATGTCTTTTTCTTGATTCTGTCTCCTTGGTTTCATAAATCATTTCCCCATTCTTTGTTTCAATTGCAGCTGATTGCACTGTGGAAGAGGCAAGCATTGCACAGCTTGTCTCTTTAACACATATTATAAATGTTTAATAAATCTCTGTCTCATACAAGCATTTTCCATGTCACATGGATTTAAAATGTCACATGGATTCTGGGAGCATCTTAAAAGGCAAGAGGGATTACAGGTGGTATAGTTAAAGTGCCACTATTGCTTTTTATAGTATCCATCCAAAGTGAAAAAAGTCCAAAATGAAACAACTGTCCTAGGTTTTAATAATCCACATTATTAATTCTGGTGAAAGGAATTAAGTTCTTCATTGTTAGCCCTACCTAAAGCCCTGTGATTAGTAGGCTTCTATGAAAGAGTTGCTACATTTTTAACGTGAATAATTTAGATACATCACTAGGGAGCAAGAAGGAATATTGATGGTTAAAGTGCAGCTATTTCTTTGCTCAGCTTCCAACATCTGTCTGAAGTGTGCGCTGTTTTCTGCCTTTGAGGACTGCCTCAAGTCTCAGAAGGGATGGGAGTGGAAATTATTATTAAGTCTTGATACAGTATTTAATCCCTTTCCTATGACCTCAATTAATAACTAACTTAACCTTTTCATAGAGAAAGCTAAATTACATTTTCTAAGTTCAGGTTATTCCACGTACCATTTTATTGCCTCCTACATAATTAAAAGCCAAAGCAGCAGAACTTGACTGACATTACTCTTAAACATGACTATGGAACAAAAACCTTTTGACCAACTAACCCTACCGGAGTAAAATCCATGACTCAAATCCAGTGGACAGGATAGCGGGGTCAGCCATATCAGCAGGGCAAATGATCAGGGTTGAAGGAAGTCCAAAACATCTAGAAGGCACCAGTTTGGGGAACGGCATCTATTAGGTCTGACCCTCTCTCCTGAACATTTGCTACATTTCCTTAAAATGGGACTATGTAACCCGGTGCTAAATCAGGTGACATCAGCACATATGTATGGCATGGTGCATGTACAGTGGTACCTCGGGTTAAATACTTAATTCGTTCCGGAGGTCCGTTCTTAACCTGAAACGGTTCTTAACCTGAAGCACCACTTTAGCTAACGGGGCCTCCTGCTGCTTCTGTTCTCATCCTGAAGCAAAGTTCTTAACCCAAGGTACTATTTCTGGGTTAGCGGAGTCTGTAACCTGAAGCGTATGTAACCTGAAGCGTATGTAACCCGAGGTACCACTGTATACATAAATAATTTGTCAGATGCAGGTTAGCACACAAGATGCAGAGTTCAGCAGTGTAGTTGATTCTTGATTCAGTGCCTCCTGACAGGACTTGCCCCTGTAGAGCAGTTGCCAGGACTGACAGTCCCCGCTCTCTACTTCCTCTAGGTCACCATTTCTGCCAGATGTTTCCCAAGCAGCCTCAAACTACATTGGGGGCACCTGTAACGGCCTCAGTCCAGTATATCTGAAGGAGCGTCTCCACCCCCATCGTTCTGCCCGGACACTGAGGTCCAGCGCCGAGGGCCTTCTGGCGGTTCCCTCACTGCGAGAGGCCAAGTAACAGGGAACCAGGCAGAGGGCCTTCTCGGTAGTGGCGCCCGCCCTGTGGAACATCCCATCAGATGTCAAAGCGATAAACAACTACCTGACATTCAGAAGACATCTGAAGGCAGCCCTGTTCAGGGAAGTTTTTAATATGTGACATTTTAGTGTATTTTTCATCTTTGTTGGCATCGCCCTGCATGTCCTTGGAGTCAAGTGGGGAGAGCAGCTTATCTTGGCATAGTATTCTTGGGATTCTTCTGCAGCCTCTTGCCCCCACTCCTCTTTTACAGCCTCTGAGTTTGAGCTGCTCCCTGTAGATCTACATAATGTTAAGGAATGATTTTCGTAGCGTAGATGGACAAGCTATGTTTTGCTCGTAACATTTATAATGTGTTATTAAAATGTGACACCAGAAGGCGCTGCAGAGCAACCAGGAACTGGCAGTAGGGAAACTGCATTGTTAGGGACAAAAACAAGGTAAGGAATGTTTTTAATTTACCAGTATGCCCTGTGACATTTTAGAACAATATATCTAATCTGGCCTCTCATTGGTGTCCCACCACCAATCCCTAGGCTCTGAGCCTTCCTCTTCTAGGGCTTCCCTTGGGGGTCCCCAGCTGGTACTTCCCACCACTCCTTGCCATCTAGTCAGTCCCTAACAATACAGTGGTACCTTAGGTTAAGAACTTAATTTGTTCTGGAGGTCCGTTCTTAACCTGAAACTATTCTTAACCTGAGGTACCACTTTAGCTAATGGGGCCTCCTGCTGTTGCCGCACCGCTGCCGCGCGATTTCTGTTCTCATCCTGAAGCAAGGTTCTTAACCCGAGGTACTATTTCTGGGTTAGCGGAGTCTGTAACCTGAAGCATCTGTAAACTGAAGCATCTGTAACCCAAGGTACCACCGTAGTACAGTGATGTCCAACTCCCGATAGACTGCGATCTACTCATAGTATAAAAAAAACTAGCAGTGATAAGTTGTTGAGCTTTTTTGGGAAAGTGAAAGTTGTTGAGCCACAGTTGTTCCCCCCCCTTTTTTTGGGGGGGGGGGAGAGGAGATAACTGAGGGGCCAAACATCGACCAGGATCTTCCAGGAACACCCCATGATGTACCAGTAGGACATGCCTGGTTTATAGGAATAATCAGTGTACCTAGAAGTCTGTCTTATAGCAAGTCAGATAATTGATTCTTCTATTTCAGTTTTGATTTCATGGCATGGCAGTGGCCTACCAGGGCTTCAGGCAGGACAGCTCAACCTGGATATGTCAGGGATTGAACCTGAGACCTTTTGTCTACAAAGCATGTGACTGCACTTCCGGAACTATGGCCATTCCTGAAGTGCAGACTTCATTTGCTATACCCGAGCAACATGACGACATCATGAGCCAGCATCTAATTTTGCACAATCCCTGACACCACAACACTTTATTCATTGCATTATACCGCTGCAGGGATTTTCTGTACCAAAAGAACTGGCAAGTGCTTTCAAACCAAACGCCATTTGCTTTCATAAAGGCAACCCAAGCTTTGGGTGCTAAATGCAGCCCCCTGCAAAAGGGTGATTTTGTCAAACATCATAAACATTTAATTGCAGGAAGGTGTTCCTTTTCTTCCCTGCTTGTGGGCTTTCCAGAGGCATTTGCCTGGCAACTGATGGAAATGGGATGCAGAACTATAGAGAACCTTTTGTCTGATCCAGCAGGCCTCTTTTAATGTTCTGAAACTTTGGCACAGCCCTAACGTTCCTAATGTTTATACGCCCCCTTCCCCATTTGTACAGTGCATAGTATAGTATGTTGTCTATAAACACAGATGCTGCTTCTATAGCAATGTCTGAAAAATAACTGATGATCTGCATTAAATTTTGATTACGTGTACATCGCTTTAAAGCAAATACGGTCCCGGTGCATCTGCAGCAATTTAGGGTTGTTTACAGCTTGTCGGTAATTTCCCTTTTCACCTGGCTCTCATCCCTTGAGTTTAAGAGAAGCTAGAAATCTGAACACGTGTTGATTGATGTCAAACTACAAATATTATTAGCAGCCTAACGGGGGTTTGCCCAGCTGGAATTTGGATATTAGTCATTTCAATTTTTCACTTGTAATTAGGCAATTTCATCAAAGGGAGACTTAAAAAAAAATATGCAGTCAACATATCATCATCTTCAGTGTGTATATTTGATGCCACATTTTCAGTGTGTATACCCTGCCACACTCATCAAAAATGTGTCATGCTGTCATTTGGCCTTGAAAGCAACTTTTTTTTTTACACAGACCAAAGTTAAACACTGTTCCAGCCAAACTTTATTTTCTTCATTGTTCAGCCATTCCTTGCTGAAATATTAACATTTCATGATAAATCATCTGTGGCCAGATGAGATGCAATGATGGAGATTATTAATATTGGCTTTTATCTTTGATCTGGAGTGCATTTTGACATAGGGCTCAACAAGAAAATGGAAGTTCACGATTGGATCTTCAAAGGCTATGACACTGTGGGAGGAGGGTTACACTCCCCCCCCCCCAGCTATTTCCATGGCAAAAGTTCCCAACTGAAGCCATTAGTTCTAAATAATGGGACAAATAACAAGTTGGAAGATTTTTCATCAGGACAATGGCACAGAGGTGAAGAATGAATTCTTCAGCATTAGTCCTAATCTAATATTTATCCAACTCTATGGCTACTTTTAACAAAACAAAAAAAGAGAGATAGGAAATGATTTCAAAAGGCATGCAAATGTGAAATTTATCTGGCTTATGTACCACAATTTGTAAAATAAAATAAAAATCAGAACAGTTTACATCAACTATCTTAAAACCACACAACAAACACAAAATAAAGAATCAAAATCAGAGATTGACTACTTATTGCAGAAGGATATTTTCTTAGTTGCCAGCAGAAGCTTGGCAGCAATGGAAGGAAGTCTCATTGATGTCTTCAAGACTTCGTTCTGCATAAGATTGCACTGTGCCTGGTGGAAAAATAAAGTGTGAGATTGCAAGGCATGAAAAGAGTAAGATCATTCTCGTTCTATTGAGTCACTGCACCAGCATTCCCCAAGCAGATGTCTTCTAGGCATTTTGAACTGCAACTCCCATAGTCACTGATCATAGATCACACTGGGTGGAATTGTAGTCCAAGAGGGCACCAGACTGGGGAAGCCTGCCCATCACAAACTTCAGCAGCACCTTGGTAGCTAGGGAGCTACTTTCAACAGGAAACCAAAGTCCCAGATGGTGCGCTACCAGGATCAGTTTCCACTGATGCTGTTCAACCTGCCTCTGGTGTTGACAAGGCAGGTGGCAAGCTCCATGGAATCAGATTTGACCTAGAGGTCACTGGTTGTGGACTGCTACTGAGGATCTTGCACAGACGATCTGATCCAATCACAGAACCGAGCTGCTCTTTAACGTCCACCATGAGCCCACACTCTAGAACTAGGGCAGTGAGATGGTTCCTCTGCTTGCAGCAGGCATATTCAAGCTCCCTTGGAAGTAAGCAAGATTCCCAAGTGGAGTTTGTTAAATGTGAACCATTATTTGCTTGTCGTGACTGAACATCACTACTTTGGATAATAGGGTACAAATAACCCATTTCTCAGTGAATATGGCAAGATGGCTGATTTATCTTCTCAGAGCCTGAGGAACTGGAACTAATTCTTAATTAGCAAAGATGGACCACTCAAATATCAAGCCAAAAGCAATACTAGGTTTATGATTTGAATGCTTTGTCCAAAGACATAATTAGCAAAATTACTGTAGCACATTTCAGTTTTCTCTTTCTTGACTGCTACAAGCAGCTGGCTTCTTTATCCCGTTCAAGTGATTTACTGCCAGCAGAAATGCAGCTTTTAGAAAACTTACGTATCAGTTTTGCCTAGGCTTCTCCTAACCCATAGGATCCGATTCTGTTTTGTGCGCTTGAATTATTGGAAGGGGGGAAGGGGTTTGTTTTGTTTTTAGGTTACTATTTTGCTGTTTTAAGTTGCATTTTTGTTTTACTGATTTGTGTTAGCATCACATAGCCTGCTGTGACTGCAGAAACCGGTAACTCGAACTGCTGCTTCCCATGTTGTTTTGAAGTGACCTCTCTGTGGTGCAAGCCTGGGCAGTGTGTATGGAGGTCTTGGACTGCCTAGATGACATAAACCCCCTTCTTGGCCTTGCTGATGTGGTCCAAAGGAAAGCAGAGCACTACGTTTAGCACTAGCTTGGCTGCAGGAGTTGCCAGAAGGAGGCGTACAAGGTGCTATCTAACTGTCTCAGGGACTCCACTCTGGATTTGTTCAGTGTTTGCTCCCAAAAATGTCCCACAAAGCAGTGGGTTCTTCAGGGTTTACTCCCCAAGCCTTTCTCACAAATGAGTATAGCTGCAAGGCAGCTGAGGCTTAGGGTCAGAGTTTTCCTTCCCCTAGATGGGCTGGTTTGGCAGGTTAAGATGAAAAGCTCTACATTCCCATTCCCTGGACCTTTCCCTGATTTCAGACCAACTTCCGTAGCCTGGAAATTTCAGCCAACATGAATCCTTGTGAGATCAATACATTTTGGGTACATCGCTCTGCTTTTGTGAACAGAATTTCAAATGCTTAAAAATATGAAGTTATCATATAGTTGAGTGAAATGTAAGCCAGAATCTAATTTCCATTAGTATTCGTTTTGGGAAGGCTGTTACATTTAGACACAAAAACCGACAGCTCTTTCAGGCACTTGACCGTCACTTGCAAATGTCAGCGAATGCCCACATTCATTTTTCTCATCTGATAAGGCTCGGTTAAAAGCTTTAATGAGCAATGATACATTCCTACAGTGGGAGAACTCAATTAGAATAATGGAATTTGTGGCCAAAGTAGTGACAGTGAAAACTAGTCACAATGTTAATGGGATTCTAGTACCAAGAGTGTGGAAAATGTAAATTGCACAAGTTGCCCAAAGTTAGTGCTTACAAAATAAGCATCGTCAATGATAGTCATACTTAGAGTAGGCCCATTTGAATGGACTCATGTTACCTACATCCATTGGGTTGAGGCTGAATCATGCTGGGTGTCACTCAATGATGTCCCCCCCCCCATGATAAAAAATGGTTGTTCTTTAAAAATAGAATAAAATAATAACATAGCTTCAGAAGAAAGCCATCTCTCAGGTGGTTAAGCTTAACTCTGGGGTGAGGACTTTGCAACCCTACAAATGTTGGAGTTCACCTCCGATCAACCAGCATGACAGTGGTTAGGAATGGTGACAGTTGTAGTCAAGTAATATTTGGAGGACTATGGCTTCCCTTGAACTTAATCCAGCTGTTTATTGCACATTTGTAAATACAGTGGTACCTCTGGTTAAGTACTTAATTCGTTCCGAAGGTCTGTTCTTAACCTGAAACTGTTCTTAACCTAATGGGCCCTCCTGCTGTTGCTGCGCCGCCGGAGCACGATTTCTGTTCTCATCCTGAAGCAAAGTTCTTAACCTGAAGCACTATTTCTGGGTTAGTGGAGTCTGTAACCTGAAGTGTATGTAACCTGAAGCGTATGTAACCTGAGGTACCATGTATGCTTCTGCTCTTTTCACTGCTCCTGTGTTACAGAGCTCATCTACATACCCCCTTCACAGCGTTGAATGGGTTACAGCCCCAACAATCTCAATCTGCTCTCTGCAACCTCCACCTGCCAGCATGCTTACTTACATCATGTCCAGGGAGTCACACTGCCTGTCTGCTTCCTATTCCTTGGACTACATACACACCATACATTTAAAGCACATGACTTTCCCCAAAGAATCTTGGGAACTGTAGTTTGTTATGTGTGCTGGGAATTGTAGCTCTGTGAGGGGTCAACTACAGTTCTCACGATTTCTTTGTGGGAACCTGTGGGCTTTAAATGTACGGTGTATTCCCTTGTAGAACTCAACAGGAGGCATTCAAAGTCGGGCCTTCAAACAGGGAATGATATATACGCATTGGGATGGGATTTTACCCATATGAAAATTGCATATCTGATTTTGCACATGAATGTCCTGAAAATGTGATGTCCCTTTTCAGTGATGTGCAACTATTATACAGGGCCCTGTCATTAAACACAGAAAGTTCAGAACATAAAAAGAGCCTGCAGGATTAGGCCAATGGCTGGACAGTTGCTTGTGGGAAACCAGCAAGCAAGAGTACTCTCCCCTCCTGTGGCTTCTAGCAATTGGTACAGTGGTACCTTGGGTTACAGACACTTCAGGTTACAGACGCTTCAGGTTACAGACTCCGCTAACCCAGAAATAGTACCTTGGGTTAAGAACTTTACCTCAGGATGAGAACAGAAATCACACGGCGGCAGCGGGAGGCCCCATTTGCTAAAGTGGTACCTCAGGTTAAGAACAGTTTCAGGTTAAGAACGGACCTCCATAACAAAGTAAGTTCTTAACCCGAGTTACCACTATATTCAGAAGCTTTGCTACCTCCAATGGTGGAGGTAGAGCTGGTAGCCTTTGATAGCCCTCTCCACCATGAATTAGTCTAATCCTGTTTTAAAACCTTCCAGGTTGGTGGATTCGTGGCCACCACTGCTTCCTGCAGGAGTGAGTTCCATAATTTAACTATGCGTTGTGTGAAAAGGTACTTTCTTTTATCCATCCAGAATCTTCCAACACTCGGCTTCACTGAATGTCCATGACATTGTGAGAGAAGAAGAAAAACGTTTCTCTATCCACATTCTCCATGCCATACTTCATTTTATAAACTTCTATCAGGTTACCTCTTACTCACCTTTTCTCTAAACTAAAAAGTTCCAAATGTCACAAAATTTCTTCATCCCCTTGATCATTTCAGTTGCTTTTCCCCGAAACTTTCCCAACTCCATAATATCCTTCTTGAGGGCTGGACATCCCTTGCGATTTTTATTCTATTCCCCCCCCCACACACACAAAGGCAAGGGAAGTTGGCTGTTAATAAAGCACTGGATTTTCTATTAAGTTATGGCTGTTAATAAAGCACTGGATTTTCTATTAAGTTATGAAATAAGTTGCTGTGTGCTTGCAATCCGCTACAGAGGCTCTTCATAGAACCCTTCAGAACAAATATCTTATACATATTTAGTATGTCCCCACCATTCTGTGAAGAACAATTTCCTTGCATTAAAAAGAAAGCAATTGCTATTTCCTCAGCTCTCTCTTAAGTCTTCCCTCATGATGAAGTTGAAGAGTTCTGCTGGCAGCTGGCACTGAAGTAGGCTATTTTATGTTCCCTCTTAAGCTGTAAATGAAACTCAGTGGAGAATTAGTTAGAAAATTGATGCTTTTTAAAAATACCCCCCCCCCCATCCCCAATGGAATGAAAAACAGAGAATGACCTGGGAAGTGCTTCAAAGGCTGCTTATCCTGTTTTAAGCTAATAATGAAGATGTTTTAATGAATCCATCAGTGCTTCTTCGTGGGGCAGGTGGGCTGGGTAGGCTGCTTTTCAGAGCAACCTCCTCCACATACCTGAAATAAAGACTTGACAATGTGAGAGTGAGGCTGCAAAACTATGAAAGTGCTAGAGGCTTTCAGATTCCTGGCTTTATCTTTGTAATCTCCACCAGGATTATTACCTTCTTTTGTTCAATCATTCCATTGCAATTTTACTTCGGTTTGTAAAACCTGGCTTTTCAGACCTTGCTTGGCATAAGAGGCAACTGTTCATTCATTCCTTTTATTCAACACTTCAATAATTCAAAGACACACACCTGTTTATCTACAGTAGAGGAAGATTGAGTTTCTCTTTGAAGATTTAAGTTTTCCATTTTTAAAAAATAAATTATAGAAACTCTGAGAAATGAAGTAGAAAGCAAGAGCTGAATGATGTAAGAGAAAGCCAGCCATTTTTACCCAACCAGCTATAGCTTTCTTATTTAATTTTTTTTCTTTAAAAAGATCCTTGCTTTATACCAGGGACAGATTCTTTCCTATTCTTAGAGGCCACTATATTCTGCACATGACATTAGTCCAAGTACAGTGGTACCTCGGGTTACAGACGCTTCAGGTTACAGACTCCGCTAACCCAGAAATAGTACCTTGGGTTAAGAACTTTGCTTCAGGATGAGAACAGAAATTATTAGCTAAAGTGGTGCTTCAGGTTAAGAACAGACTTCCAGAATGAATTAAGTTCTTAACCTGAGGTACCAGTGTACTTCAAAGTCTAGCCCTAAAGATAGAACTTCATCATACAGTGCATACACTATAGAATTCACTTCTACAGGATGGAGTCACCAATTTAGATGGCTTTAAAAGAGGATTTGGCAAATTCATGGAGGATACAGTTGTCAATAGCTACTAGCCACAGTGGTTATGGTCTCTCTCTCTCCATTGTCAGAGGCAGCATGTCTCCGAATGCCAATTGCTGGCTCCTCAAGAGATAAGTTGTCCACAGTCCTCTGCCTTTCCATCATATGCATGATATCAGGGGCGTGGAACTGCTGGCCTGTGGGCTGGATCTGGCTCGAGGCAGCTCCCAATTCAGGCCATGACATCTCCTTGTTAGCCCCACCCTGAAGAAATCCACTAGGGAGCAGCTGATTCCCTCATCATGCTGAAACATGTGATTTATATGAAAGAGTCATTTCAGGCAGCTCTCAGCCACCATATCTGGTGATGTAAGGTGGGTGCAAGACAGATGACTCAGTGTAGAGTGGTACTGGGCAGACAAAATCAAATCACAAGGATGGCATTAAGTGTGGCTTCATCATGCTGTGCAAATGCACCAATATTATGAATCAGGAGATAACTTCCAGAAAAGAGACAATCTTCTTTTTATGATCACTTCCTTGAGAATGCTCATAAATATTCAACTGGTTCCTAATAGAGCCACAAGACATTCAGCCACCACTATTTGTTTGCACTGCAGTCTAAGCCTCTCTCGGTTATACAAAAATTGTTAGGAAGAAATGTGCAGAACTTTAAATCAGATTAAGTAAAAAAACATTGTTTGATTAATAGTACTCAATGATGCTTTAACTACAACTTTTCCCCCAGATAAATTATGCAGCAGCATAAATCTTAAGGAATCACACTTTGGTCCTCCTTCTGAATAATGCAGTTGACAATTTCTCAGCAATCCACTCAGACTACAGTTTGTGGATTATTAGGTAACCTTTCTGTTAATATGCTGAATGGCAATTTCTCTCCATTGCTCAGAATGCTTTAAAAAAATTCATAGACTTTTGCCTATGTCTTTTATCAGTGCTAAAATCAGCTGCCTGCATTTTACATAGTATTCCAAGGATAATCATCTTATGCACAATAAAAAGGAAGAAATCTGTATTTTGGTGGCTATGGCTTGGTTCCAAAGATCTTCCTGCATGAATGGAAGGTGCTTTTGCTTCCACACAGAGCTTGTTTTTACAGGGTGTGCGTGGAATGTGTCTCTGTCTTTTGGCCTCCCTGAAAATACAGAGTGGCAACTTTGAAAGCTAAACTAGCCAGCATGGAACCCTTGATCCAGATCAGGATCTTGACATGGGGATTAGAGACTTTAATCCTTTCTCCCTGCTGCAGCCCCAAACCAGATTGCAGTTTGCACACCAGCAATTTGCATAGTAACAAAAGCTCTTCAATGGGAGCTTTTCTTCCAATTGCAAATTGCCAACCCTGCGTGGGGAGGAGCGATCTGGATATAGCAGGGGCAAAGTATTAAAGTCCTCTCATCTCCATACTATGGTCCCAACCTGGATCAACTCAGCAGCAGAGCTATGGAGCTGCTGTATACCTTAGGCCTGAGAAGGGCCATAGCTCAGTGGCAGAGCCCATGCTTTGAATGCAGAAGATCTGAGGCTCCATCTCCAACATCTCCAGGTAGGGCTGGGGTATGGATGAACTGTGGATGTTTAGGTAACACAGCTATAGATGAGCCAACAGTCTGATTCGGTATATGCTCCAAACTCCTACCTGACTAGTACTGCACGGTGGGATCTTTGCAATTCATAAAGTGAAGACCAGGTTCAATGATATCAGCGCTCAAAACTATCAGGATTCAGTTCTCTGACATTTTTTCCCCACCTTGGCTAAGTCAAAGTAGATGGAATCATACTTGTGAAAAGCATTTGCTGTGCACAAAGGACAGCTGTCATAGCTCATAGATTTCAACTGATAGTGGCAAACTCAAAGGGAAGGGATACTCAAAATCGGGTATGACAATGGAATTTGTACTTGCAGTATCGTGGAAACTGAGGATCTTCCTCGTTATTCAAAATACAATCCTCTTAGCTATCCAACTAGGGGAATGCCATTGGCCCCAGTCCTTACTGTAATGCAGTTTTGGGCAGTTGCACACAGATTGTTTGCATTCTTGATGTTTTCTGTCAACAAGAGTGACATGAGGAAGCTGGGTGCTTTAGCTAATATTCACCAGAACCTTTTGAAAATAATCACAGTGCCTTCCGCAGGCGATTAATTTTAATACAGCACTGCAAAAAAGGGCTTTTGATTGATTTTTTTTTTACCGAGACTTTTCTAGTTTAATGTTATTCTGCAATGTTTTGCCAAGTGATAAAAACATTTTTTAAAAGTCTCTCTCGCACTTTAAACCTGCCTTTCAGGTGGTAGAGAAGCCAGAGTGCTCTGTATCCCTCTCATAGCTACACTTTAACATGTTCAAACATGAATTATGGAATCTCCTTCCCTTTTTCTAAGTGGTAACGATTATGTGATGCATGAGCTGCATAGTACTTTATCACATCTTTCACTGTAGCCACAACAGAGGCATAGAGCTGGTCACACTCCTCTACCTTACAAAATAAGGGTCCATTCAGGTAAGCTGACAGACTGGCCTTCTGCAATGCTTGAGGTGCTACATAGGCAATCAGGTTCCAATATTGGTCACATCCACACCGTACATTGAAAGGACACTGAATGCACATAGCTTCCTTCAAGGAATGTTGGGAACTATAGTTAGTCAAGGGTGCTTGGGGTTGTACTTCTGTGAGGGATAAACAACTCCTGCCCGGAAACCAATGTCCCCACTGTGGAAGGATGTGTGGATCCAGAATTGGCCTCCCTAGTCACTTACGGACTCATTGTTAAAACTGTGTTTATGGAAGACAATCTTACTCGGCTACGAGTGATCACCAAAGAAGAAGAAGACAATTCCTAGGATTCTTGGGTGAGGGGAGCAATGTGCTTTAAATATACAGTGCGGATGTGACCATCTACTCGTTTAGAAACACAAAAGCAGATGAATATTCACTAAGCCCATGATTTTGGCTTTCAGATTTCACTTTCACACTTGTTAATGAATTAGGCTTTCTACTGTAAGATTACAACAATTTTTTTATTTTAAAATTATGGTGGATTTTTAAAAGCTGTTTAATTACTCACTGTGGCCACCTATATCACTGACAAACATGATTTTGGAACAAGCTTGTTATCGTCAGCTTCTTGCGGCCGATAAGCATTTTGTGCAAGGTTCTCCCCGCACCCCGTTCTGAGCTTTCTGCCAACCCATTCCCCTGCCCTTTTGGTGTTAAACAAAGGCATTATCTTCATTTTCATGCAAGCTTAGACTTTGTTTCAACAGAAATTTAAATCAGGCATTTAACCTTCTCTTTGCTTATCTGGGTTGGCGCTGGCATTTCCATTAGGCTAAAGCGAGCATCAGTGGCCTGACACTTGACATTATTTCACTGGAGAGGATGTCGTGAATGATGCCACTATATACCCTTATCACTGAAAGTGAGACCTGTGAGACAGCTGGGTCATAAATGTACCATAGAAGTGGTGCCCTCAATAGGATGCTGCTTATTGTTCTCCTTCCCTTAATAAGGGACTGTATAGTCTAGGTTGCACTTGAATTAGCACTTCCATTTAACCTCTGGACTGCAGCAATTAACGACAGCCTTAGCAGGGGGAAATGGTGATGTGAAGATCAGTGTCTGCATGCAAATCAAATCTCTGTAAATGCAAATGCCAGGGCAGTAAGGAAATGACGGCCTCCCCAAAATGGATTAGTACCCTGAGCTTGTTCACCGATTCAGCGTCGAACAGCGGGTTTTCCCAGGGAAGGCTTCAGGATGAGCAAAAAACTTGTAACTGAGCCAAGAAAGCATGGGACAACCTATCAGACCCATGCTTCCTAGGCACAGAAGATGCGGGACTTGGGGCTGCACATAACTTAGTAGGACAAGAATGGAGAATCTTTGGTCCAGCTGTGGCTGATGTGACTAGTCCAACAAACATCTAGAGGGTCACAATCTCCCCATCCTTGCTGTAGAGAATGGGGGGAAATGCACTTAGATGTTATTTTTTCGCTATTTACTCTCATCAAAGCTCTGTACTAAGGTTCATCATTGGGATGCCAGTCTCTGCTTCTGTTTGCATCTACAATGTTGCCACATAAGTGGATCCAATGATACTCCTAGAAATAAATGGGGCTTCCAATAAAAAGCCCTCAAATGAAGGCAAAGATGGGTACCCTTTTGGAACATAAGATTTGGAACATCACATGGCAAGGCTGAAAAACAAAATTAAACTGTAAACATTGTGCTCTACATATTGATTAATTTTTCCCTTGCGTACATTTCATTTGATATAAAATATTAGAGAAGACTCATTTGAAGTTCCTAGGAGTCCCAAGGTTCATTAAACCTAGACTATAAAAGTAATTACCACAGCATATTTCTCTTTTTCAGTCTCCTGATCATCTTTAGTATTAGATAAGCGCCATCCTTCTACAACTACTGAAAGCTTACCAAGTTCCAAATAAATTATGACATTCCAACAAACAATGTGTTTTAAAGGTCTGTGCAGACCAACTGTTGAGTCTTGCTACTAAGGATTAATGGCTACCCACTTGGTGTGATGAGTAAAGAGAGTCCATTGGTGTTTAAAAAACCAAGGTCCAAATTGTAACAGCCTTCTCTAACCCGGTGCATTCCAAATGTTTTGGACTCCTGTCAGCCCAGCCAACTGAAAAAGGAAAAAGAAAGCATAAATTCCACCTGCAGCTTAACCTGACTTGGAAGTTGCCATTCTTTAGCAAAATAACTTGAAAGGGAGATTCCACCATGAAACAGGAGCATCATCGGAAAGCAAGAGACCCACTGGCCCTATTCAGTGGCCAAAGAAGAAACAGCTGCTTCTTCCTTCCCTGCCAGAAGGAACACTTTATTCCAGTTTCCAGTTGCCCTGTGTGGCGTTTGCCCTCCTAGGTGGGGGGTGGGTCATAAGGAAAGGGTTAAATGAGTGGGAAGTGATTGGCCAGTGGGAACCCCAGGGGAGGAGTTAGAGTTGGAGTTGTTTGGAAGTCAGTTGGGAGTTGCAGAAGGAAGAGGGAGGATAAGTCTGTGGGTTGGTTGAGTTGCGTTGTGAGAGAGTGAGAGAAACTGTTAGGAGGAGTCAGATAGACAGTTGGGATAATCAGTTTGAAGTTATTAGGAAGGTATAGGCTGGTATAGAAACTAAGGCTAAGAAACTGACAAGAAAAATTATCTGAAACCATAAACTTGTTCATGCTTATAAAATAAACTTGATTATTTGTTTTAATGTTAACAACTGTCTGGACTCAGTGTGCACCTGAGAGAAACGGGTTGGTGGCAGCAGGGAAGTGATCATAGTGGTGGCACAGGGATCAATAGACTGTCAAACGTCCGGGGACCCTGTGTGATCGCCGCACCCTGGACCTGCAGAGCTGAATCTGGCCTCTGCCCCTTACCCAACAGCAAGACTGCTGGGAGCAGGGACAGTACATCCCATTTTACCCTGTCTTGCTCCTTTATCCCCCACCCAAAAAAACTCCCTTACATGGGTTGTGTTGGTAGCACCTGCAAAGCAGCAGTGGTGACAGCAAGTTCTGGCGAGAACTCATGAGATCTGCTTTCTGCAAGATCTGGAGAGATTTTGGCTGTGGGGTGAGCAAGGCGCCCATAATGGTGCTGCTTCTTGGGTTTCTGCCGCCCAAGCATGAGAGTCTGCACTCCCTGCTCTCTATGACAAAAAAATGAGGACAAGGAGGAAAAACCTGGTCCCACCCATTGGCTATTGAAGAAGCAGCTGCTTCTATGCTTATTTTCCTCCCCCCTCCCTTCATTTCTTTCTTTTGTAACATGCCATTTAGATGTTAATAGCAATAGAAGTACCTGCCTTATGTGTGTGGTTGGTAAACACGACCCCCCAATCCCACAGCTTGCCAAATACATACTTGCCAAACAAGGAAACAGTTTATGTATCTGATGCAAGAAACGCTAGTCAATAAAAACTTGTGCCATAATGAATCTTGGCTATATCTGAATCAGTTTTAGGGTTCTGCTGCAGTTCAACTCTCTACTCCTAGTGTGTGTCAAATATCTGCTGCTTTAGTTTGGCAGCAGGCAACTAATTCCCAGTTCTGCAATTTCTTATCATGGTGCCATCTGGATTTCAGTATGTTAGTAGCCTTTATTAGCTTCTGCCTTGCCTGCAGTGGTGTGTGAGGGGAAGTCACGCCTTTCCCACTGACAGAAATGTTCCTGCTTTCCTTCTCAATGCTCAGCCTGAACAATGGTGCCTGTCACACAACTAATGTGCTGACTTGGAAAATTTAGCCTGTTCTGGAAGCTAGAGCGTACACTGCAATGTTCTGCAGTGTTGAAATGGTTTGTGCCAGTAATTTGCAAGATTTACTGTTGTCAAATGGAGGGAATGCTACAACGTTGACTTGTGCCATTTGCCAAACCGATAAAAACCGTAAGTTGTGGGGTCTGAAATGCGCTTGGCAGTCATTGACTCCACGTACTTTGTGTCTGTTGTAAGGGCAAATGCAAAATGAACATTTCTTGTTGAACAAACAAATCGAACCTGCAGTAAAATGTTGAAGTATTTATTTATGTAGGGCATTCTGCTTTTCCAGACACTGCCTGCGTATACCAACCCTCCACATGCCTTAACTAGATTCCAAATAGCCAGTTATGCCATCTTCTGTTTATTGCATATTTATAGACTGCACTTGTTATGAAAAAAAACATCAAAGCGGTATACAACATACAAAACTGTAACAGCATCAGTATGCATGTTTATTGTTGTTGCTTTAACCATCATGGTCATATCAACCACATAATAATAATAATAATAATAATAATAATAATAATAATAATAATACGAGAGAGCGAGAGAGCGAGAGGAACTATGTCAAGCAAAATATGTCTTTACATTAAAATATACAAACTGATTTTAATAGCAGCATCACTAACATTCTCGCATACAGTGTCCTCTGAGAATCTCAAGCAGGACTTGCCCCTCTCCCATCCCTCACCTGCGCCTCCCAGCTTTTTCTTTTCCCATTGATATTCAACATTTCATGGCTTGCTGAGCATGCTCAGTCTTCAAGGGGCAATTTTAACCATAAAGCAGGCATGAGGAATCTCCTCTAGATGTTGCTAAACAACAGCTCTTGCCATTGCCTTGCATTGGCCATGCTTGCTCAGGCTGATGAGAGATAGGAGCAATATCTGAACTGGAGGGTTAAAAGTTCCCCACTCTTACTTTAGGGTTTCTTTTAAACAAACAAACAAACAAACAAACAAACAAACGTGTTCTGCAAACTTTGGGACTCCTCAAACTCTTGACTTGTTTCTCCTTGGCCCCTGTTTTGGTTCCAATCCTGACAGCTCTTTACCACTTGAGTTCGTGTTAAGAGAATGTGTGATTAGCACGAGCTTTTGACTCTCATTGTAGCGCAGTTGGATTTT
The DNA here is from genome assembly GCF_965153285.1 of Podarcis tiliguerta. Classification (NCBI taxonomy): domain Eukaryota; kingdom Metazoa; phylum Chordata; class Lepidosauria; order Squamata; family Lacertidae; genus Podarcis; species Podarcis tiliguerta. Next base: position 38,663,983 of record NC_139544.1, read on the forward strand.
GTTCCTGCCATCCATCTTGTGTGATGAGAAGTAGTTTGCTGGGCACATAATGAACGCTGTATCTGTTCTGAAGCACTTGCCTGATTGCTTTCCCATGTCCAAGTTGGATTAGAAGTGGGTTGGTTGTACAGCAATCAGATTTGGATAAATCCCAAAATCAGGAGTCAGAATAAATTGCTCCAGGCAGGTTCAGGGCTTGTCTGAACTGAAGCAGGATCTCTGCAAAGCACCCCAAAGTGAATCAGACACTTTCAAAGCAATTCAGGGCAATTTACAGATTTGTATGTTAAAAGAATGTGCAGACAGTATGTCAGCAAAGATTGAAACATTTCTCCGCAAAGTGTGCCATGTAAGAAAAACAGCAGGATGGAGAGAGGTTGGGGGAGAGAGCTAAGAACATCAGATGAGCCCTACTGGTTTGGGTAAAAGATCCAGCTAGTCTATCCTGTTCTCACAATGGGTGTCATTGTCTGGCTGGATGCAGTGGTAGGGGGTACCAGCTGGGGAACCCCCAAGGGAAGAATGCTCAGAGGGATTGGTGATGGAATGATGATGAGTGGTCAGAGAGAGCAGACTGGGAGGAGGAGGTGTCGGAAGCTGAAGAGGTAACAGGGTTTAGTGAGCAAGAAGATTCTGTGGCAGAAAGCAGTCTGGAATCAAAGGCAGAAGCGGAGGCTGGAGAGGAGGGGGGCCAAGAGGTAGAGAGGAGGCAGGGAGGAGCAAAGCTGGGCATGGTGAAGGAGGCTTAGATTGCTTGGGAAGGACTGGGGCCATGAGGAGACTTAGGGAACTGTGGGAAGTCGGGGAACTTCAGTCCTAACAACTGCTTCATAGGGGCAAGATCTACCAGGATGAGTTGCTACCTCTCAGCTCACCCTTAACTTTAGATCAATAATGAGAAAGCTAAAAAGCATGTGTCCCACTATTCACCCTTGTGCGACTCAATTTCCTACATCCCTCCTTAGGAAGAACTGCCTATTTATTCCTACTTTCTGCTTTCTCTTCCTTAACCAGTTACAAATCCACCAGAGAACCTTGTTATTTTATTCTATGACTGCTAGGTTAACTCAGGAGCCTTTGGTGAGATGCTTTATCAATAGCTTTTTGAACATCACAGCACACAGTTGCAGTGGGATCACCTCTATACCAGATGTAGAGAAACTTTTGGCCCTCTGGATTCCCCCTAATATAATACATTTTTAATGCTATTTTCATTAATATATTCAAATTTATGCCTCATCCCCCTAATATATGCATTTTTCTCAAACATTGATTAGAGAATTGCATTGCAAAATATGGAAGAATGTTTGTGTTTTGGTTTTCGTATTGGTAGATTTGCCTTTAAATGAGAGCAACAACAAAAATTTCATCTCCATGAGTTGCTCTTTTTGGGGTGGGGGGGTCTCCCTTTTTTCCTGTACATCTGCAAACCTTGGGGTTTTCCCCAAGCTTACTGGTGTATCCAGCGCAGTCTTTAGCATATGCGCCGCCGGGGTGCAAAGATCTGCCCAGCGCCCCCAAATTTAGTTTAGCTCTCAAATTAACTTTTATTATGCTTATGTCAGACACCACGCTTATGCCTTATCTCTTGCTTATGAAAGAGGGGAGGAAAAAGAAACCAACTTTTTTATTTGCTCATTTATTTAGAATACACTTATACTTAAGTATACAACACCATCACACTTAAACTTGTAAGTATTGTTTAGGCACCTGCTTAGGAGAAACATCAGTCGTGTCAAAGGTGCTGCTGACCCCACTGCTGCATAGCAGCGCAGCTCAGTACAATATGTAACATAATATTTTGATGTAAGAGTTAATTTTGCGTGCACTGCGCCGTTGAGAATGATAAACACTGTCATTGAGTCTGACAAGTGCCACCGTTGTGAATGACAAGCGCCGCTCCTGGCACGGCACAACTTGGGTAAATGAGCGCAAAAGGCGAAAGTCCTTTAGTGAAATAGTAGGTATACATTTCGGTAATACCTAGGTATATATGTATTTTGTTTTTCTAGCTTGATCAAAATTATTTATTTTTTCATAACAGGTAGATAGTTAAGAGCTTAGGCAGCTTCAGTGGCGGGCACCTGGCGCCCGCCAGAATTTGGCACCCGGGTGCCCTGCACCCCTTGCACCCCCGGGGTAAAGACAACCCCAGGGGGTATATCCCTTGTGTTGCTGTTTCAGCTACCTAAAGCAACAACTCTCACACAATTGCATCTCATGTCAGCAAGTGAGGGAATTATCTATATTCAGAACAAGCCACATGTGGCACAGAACAGAGGGTTATAGAGTTATACTTTCATGGCTCTCATACCGGGTGTTGGAGATTATTGAACTTGCTTGCAGAATGCAAGCTGTATTTACTATCAGTAAAAGGATTTTTCTCTCTGAAGGAGCTAATCATTTCAACTGGTTCCAATTAAACACTCAAAAGCAGGCTTGAAGATGAGCACAGAAGTCCTAACAATGTCATTATGGGAATGCTTCAATTTGAACGTGCATAAGAATTTTAGTGGATCATGCTAATTACTTGCACCACTATGCAGGATCAGGGATAGTGGATGAAGTTTATAGTGAGTGGGGAAGTAAGTAGCTTTCTCTTTACACTAATGATGAAATATGGTTTTGAGGGAGAGGGAAAGCATTTTCTCTTGCCCTCTCCCCTCTCGTAGTTCCTATGGAAACCAGCCTAAGTGGGTGTGCTGTCTCCATGCTTATTGAAGATGTAGATTTCACATCTAAGATGGAATTACAATTACAAATGGTGCTCTTGAGCAAAAAGGAAAATCAGTTCAAAGTCACAGGCTGAGGATTGTATTAGACAAACACTGATCGGGAACAGCGAAATCATGGCCGTTTCAAAGATAGTGGCATTCCAGAAGTGTAGCTCCAGGTGTGTTACAGCAACCCAAAACTCGACACATGGGATGCACAACTTGTAAAAGAAGACATTGCACCGCACAGGGTCTCTGATGACTTCCTGTGTCAACGGCATCACCAGTGCTGCTGACCGGCAAATCTGCAAATGAGGACCAAGAAAGTAAGAGATTCTTGAAAAAACATATGTGAGCTCAAACACTGCATTACAGCCCCCTCGTTCGCTTAAACCAAATGCAGACAAGCCTGTATCTTTCTCTGTCTAGGAAAACTATTGCTCTATTTTTATCACTCCTTCTTGTCCTGTTCCTTCCTGCTTGCTTTATTCAGAGGTGGAGAAGGAAGAAACTGTTGGACTTAAGAGTGTGTGCTGCTTAAACTAAAGTTATGGTCCCCAGCTTAATTTGTTTCTATTATAAAGTGATGTATGGAACTGATATATAAGCCCCCTATTCTATGAATTAGGAGGGGGAAGGGAACATGTGCATTGCCTCTACTTTTGACTTCCAAGTGGTCATTTTAAGCCTTCATAGTCCCTATGCAAGGACAAATGGAGAAGGACATAAGAACAGGCCCATCTTATCTGGCATCTTGTTCTCACGGTGTCTACCCAGATGCCTGTGGGAAACCCACAAGCAGGACTCAAGCACAAGAGCACTTTCTCCTCTTGGGGTTTCCAGCAACTGGTATTCAGAGGCATGTCGCCTCTAACAGTGAAGATGGAGCATAGCTGTCAAGGTAGGAGGGTGTCAGATGCCATCTGGGCTGTGCTCCTTACCTGACTGGCAAGCCAACAATCATGAGCCAGAATAGCCACAACTGTTCTCACTGCCTTCCCTGCTGATCAGTGGACCCCATTGCTCAGATGATCCCACAGGGACTACAATGGGAGCCTGATCTCCTTTTCTGAAATCCCTAAGCCACTCTACATGCTGATTATATCACTAATCCTGCACCCCCAATAAAACCTTCTGGGACTTCCAACTCCCCACATTTTAAGATGGGGGACTATGTTGTGACTTCTACTTAAAGGCTTCACATCTGCCCTGCTTTCTTGCTATTGTTACTTGAATCTATTAGTTTGCTATCCTGCACGCACAGTGGCATTAAGTCAACATAACTTCTTTTTATTCATCTGACAAAACATATGTACCCTGCATCCACTAAAGCCTCTAAGCAGCTTACACAAAACAATATAAAATATTGATGAAAGATACAGAAAAATCAAAGGTTAAAAACTAATTGACATAAAATTTATCAAAAAAAACCCCAAATCTATATTTTGTTTTAAAGCAGCTTTAAAACATATGCACATCATAAAATTGCATGTTGACCTTACTTTGCAACCATCTGTTAACAAAGATAGTCATGGGCAGGTCCAGAACTTTCTGTATTGCCAGAACTACGAATGTCCCTGCTTCCAATTCACAGTTGGCTTTGCCTCTTCAGAGTGGTAACAGTCAATCTAGATTCTATATGTTGCTGGATTTGGGCAACAACTCCTTGTATTTTAAGACTAATTGCTCTCCTACTGTACCACTTGAAAGCTGGTGGTTTGTTTGTTTGGGGTTTCTTTTGGGTTAAAGATGTATTAAAAACAGCAGCTGCTTTCTGCTGAGATTTCTCAGTGCCTTGTGGGCTTGTTTAAAACAGTTCTCTAATTTTGGTTTTAAATTCAGGGCATTATCCCTCTTCTGCTGTGTGCAACTGCTCCTGACTATGAGTAACTTGCTTGTGGAGGTCTGGAATGGCTGGACATGGCTAGCAATAGACAGAGCAGCTTAATTCCATTATGTTTCAGTCTGGCTGGCACTCAGTCTCAGGTCCATTCCATTTTGTGCAGATATGTTTTTTTTTAAGTATGCATAGGAAGTCCATATTTAATTTGTGTGCACTTTTCAGTGGTTTTCAATGCATTCATCCAAACACACACACACACACACACACACACACACACACTTTACACTCATCTTTTATGTAAAATATAAATGTATGTCTTTTTTGTGTACCAGAACAGCATCTCAAACTCTAAAGAGTGTAATAATAATAATAATAATAATAATAATAATAATAATAATATTCATATCCTACCCATCTGGCTGGGTTGCCCCAGGCACTCTAGGAGTTGTGTTCTGATCTGCAAGAAAGTTCAGGGCTGTCAGATCAGTGTGGACAACTGTGAAAAGGCGACTGAACAGATTCCTCCGTCTTCCCTGATAATAATAATAATAATAATAATAATAATAATAATAATATTTATACCCCACCCATCTGCCTTAACATGGCACATAATAGTGCTTGATTCCAATAGTTTATACTCAGCCCATGACTGTCAGGGAAGGAGGAAAAAGCTGAGTCCCGTTCTCTGGGGAAGGGTAAAACTTCTGCCCTGCTTGCAAAAGATCCCATGTTCAATCCCTGGCATCTCCAGGTAGAACTGGGAGAGAACTTTGCATGAAACCCCCGAGAGTCACTGCCAGGCAGTTCAGGCACTCCTGAGCTAGATGGACTAGTCAGGGGTCAGCAAACTTTTTCAGCAGGGGGCCGGTCCGCTATCCCTCAGACCTTGTGGGGGGCCAGACTATATTCTGGGGGGGGGGGGGGGAATGAATGAATTCCTATGCCCCACAAATAACCCAGAGATGCATTTTAAATAAAAGGACACATTCTATTCATATAGAAACACCAGGCAGGCCCCACAAATAACCCAGAGATGCATTTCAAATAAAAGGACACATTCTACTCATGTAAAACACGCCAATTCCTGGACCGTCCGCGGGCCAGATTGAGAAGGCGATTGGGCTGGATCCGGCCCCCAGGCCTTAGTTTGCCTACCGAGGGACTAATGGAACTGATGCAACATAAGGCAGCTAACCATGCTCCTATATTGCACCCAATGAGACATGTGGCAGCATGGATCACACCTTGTTTGCTTCCCTCCCACAATTCTCCAGTGTTGAACAGATCATATCCCAAGGGGATGATGATGATAATTTGAAAACAGAAAACAGGAGCATCACTGTCCAAAACATGGACAGAAATGCTCTCTCCCCCACAGTGATCTATCCCTCATCTACCCTGTTGAGAGAGGACCATCATCATAGCACTAAGCGACGAGTGTGGGGCTTTTAATCAGTGGGGGAAGAGAGGTTTTATTAAGTGCAATTCAGCTTCCAGCTAATCAGCCAGCAGCAATTGAGGTCCTCAAGGTTTCTTACTAAATCTAAATGGAGATTATTGTGACAGGAGAAATTGCTTCTACTCTATTTAACAGAGCTCCGTAGCTAGGAAAGGATTAGCCAGGAAAATTAAGAGATATGACAGTTGGAAAACAATAGGCGCACCACTGAAATATTTGCAGCCTTCATCAGGTGATTGGTCCATCAAATCCAGTTCTGCCTATTCTGGTGGTTAATTTTCCAAGGACTTCAGCAAAGGTTGTTTCAGTTACTCGCTATCATTCACTTTTAGCTGGAAAGCAGGAAGACTAACCATAATGCATTTTAAGCATCTGTATATAAAACATGTGTTCAGTCAATGCACTGCGGCCTGTTTCCTGCTTGGGCTTATCCACACGTACCTTTCCTCCACTCTTTTCAGCGTTGGTTCAGCAGCAGGTCAGAATGAAGACTTAGAAACTCAAAGTAAAGTCAGCTTTTATTTAAGAAAATAGTATACAACAAAGAGCACCCAGGCACAACTGCCCTAAGTGGCAACGTTGCCAAGACTAACTCTTGGCCCCTCCTCTCTCCTCCTAAACCTCCTCCTCTAGATGTCTCCCAAGCCAGCATAAACTCTGCTGACAAGGGAGCCTCCCCTGGACTTTCTGAGCTTTCTTTTCAGCTGCATGCAAACCCCTGTGTGACCTTGGAGTCAAAAAGGGGAGGGGAGCTTACTACAGTGGGACAGGGCAGTTGCTGCAAAGCTGTTGCAGCTTCTGTCCCTTCCTCCTCCTCTCTTTTAGGTCTGGGGCCTGAAGTATCTCCCTCTGCACCTTGTCCTGCCCTTGAAGGGCTTTCTGCCTTTGGCTCTCCCCCTTGAGCCTGTCGTTTCTCCCACCTCTCAGCCTCCAGCCTCCTTTGACCTGTCTTCAGAGTACCATCACCACAATCCAGGTTGTGAGCCTTCCTCCTCTGCTACTTACCTAGGGGGTTCTTTGGCTGGAACCCTCCACCACTCCTCCAGCCCGTCCCTGACAGTTCTTTCCAGGTATGGTCTGCGCTTTAAAACTTCATATCTGAGTATCTTTTTTTCCCCCAATCTCTGCAGCTTTCCCATGAAAACCCACTCTTTAAAGCTCAATCAGAGCAAACAGCAATCCAAGGAAAGCTCACATTGATGTTTGTTGCTACGGAGCACTTAAGAGCAAGTTTTCACGAGGAAAGCTCTGGGGCAACAAACAAACAGACACAAAGCTTTCTAGTGCAGACCTGTGCCTGGAAATAGCAGGGCTAAAGTTAAGGGTGGATTAACCTTTTATCATTCTGAAGAACAAAAGGCATCCTGATTTTAAAGCTTGGCTTTCTACTGACCTCCCTGTGTGCCATTTTTTTAAAAATATTTTTTTTATTAACTTTCTTTTGTATTTTAACAAACATCTCATATCAATAACATACACGTTACAAATCTTCATCCCCTTTCCTCCCAGGCATCCCCCAGCTCCCTTATCATATACTTCTGTTTCCACCAACTCACCATATCGTTTCTTCTTTGTTTTAAATGTTCTATATTAAAAAAGTGTGTATGTTTATTTAAATCCTGCCATCAAGTCAGTTTTCTTTTTTTGTTTCTGCAAATATAAAAGGTTCCCACTCTTTTTCAAAGTCACTGTTGTCCTTTTCTCGTAGTCTATCTGTCAATTTTGCCATTTCTGTGCAGTTCATCAATTTCTCTTGTCATTGTGCTTTTGTTGGAATTTCTCCAGTCTTCCAGTTTTGTGCTACCAAAATTCTCGCCGCCTTAGTAGTATACATGAATAATGTCCTCTTCTCTTTTGGCAGATCTTGACCTAAAATACCTAACAGGAAGGCTTCTGGTTGTTTAACAAATGTCATTTTCAACATTTTTTTCAATTCATTGTATATCATTTCCCAATATGTTTTAACATTTTTACAGTCCCACCACATATGGCAAAAAGTACCTTCAGCTTCACACCTCCAACACTTCTTCTGTTCATTTTTATATATGTTTATGTTTTTTGCTGTTATCCATACACCCAAATATTTTACCTTTTTATATGCTTCTACTCCTATCATTTCTGTTACTTTTTTCCTCTCATGTTCTTTAAGGTTTTTAAATAGCAGTTTGGTCTTATTTTTGTTTAATTTAAATCCTGCCACTTGTCCAAACTCGTGTATTATGTTTGTTACTTTTGGGAGGGAGATTTTCGGATCTTCCACAGTGATTACCAGATCATCCACAAAGGCTTTCAATTTATGCTCACTTCTTTTTCCTTTTATTCCCAATATTTCTTTATTTTCTCTTACTTTCCTCGTCAGTACTTCCAGTACCAGAATGGTACTGGTGATAACTGACATCCTTGTCTTTGTATGCCATTTTATGACTGCCTGTCTTGGGTCATTTTTTTCCTGCACATTGCCAAAACAAACCAGCTGCCAGGTTTTAGCCACATCACCAGAATCTCAAGTCACCATTTTGTGCCTCTTTAGCTGAAATGGATATATTGATGTTGAGCTGTTCCTTAAATCTGAGAGTTGCTTCTCTCACCATGTCCTTTGAGGTACCAACAGCAACTCACCTCTCCTTTCTTCAAAGTTGTGTGCAGAGAAGTATTTAATGACATGAAGGCAACTCCCAGGAAAGATGGCGAATCGAGCGTTCTGAAACTGGCTCCGCAGTTCAAAGGTTTGTTTACAGATCCATGGGGTGTTTGGTCATTTATATTATTCAGCTAGATAAATTGCCCTCACATTTTGGCAGGCATGAAAACTACTCTTGGGAGCTATCCAATGTACTGGAACTGTAATGTGAAGTGTAACTGGGAAGGAGAGTTGCTGTACTGCTGTACTGCAGAAAGAATAATTAGGTTCCGCTGTAAGGTGAAGTAGTTTAAGATGATGAGAAGCAAGATAGGCCATTTTATAGTCAAGAAGAGAGTTGAGCTAATCAAACCAATGAGCTTCATCAAAACATCACACATACAAAATTTTCACAGAAGTATTTCCATCACCAAAGTAACTGGATCAACATCCTGTCTCGCCACTCTGAACTGCATTTGTTTCATTGCCCTTACATCACAGCAAGGCAGGGAACAAGCTCCCACATTGCCAAGGCAACCAGGCCAATGCTCCTTGTTTTGCCAAGCTGTGCTGTGAGGACAAGCAATGAATGCTCCATGATGAAGCAATCTGGTATGGCAGGAGGTGTCAACCCGATTGCCTCAGCAATGAGGACACATTACATTGCGTCCTGAGAATACAGCATTGGTTTTGTTTGCTCTTACCACTGCTACATAGTCAAATCTGATTGGCTATTGACCTAAGTGGTACCCTGATGTCCTTGCATTTGTTGCATACTTTGTGATTGCTCATGATCTTTCTTTCTTTTTTCTTCCTTTCTCTTTCTTTCTTTCTTTCTTTCTTTCTTTCTCTTTCCTGCAACACTTTTCTTCAGAAGTATTCAACTCTGACATATTTCAGAATTTAATCTCCTGTAGAAAGTGATGGCACTGCAGTTATCTTTAGAAGGATGTATGCCTATAGCTGAACAATTTGTGTAGATCACTTTCTGTTTTCATGAAGCAGCTCATACTTTCTACCTAAACAACCAAGGAAAGTCTTGTCAAGTATCTATCTAGGTTGCTTGAGATATAGCAGATTCTGTCTTGGAACTGCCTGATTGAAGATCCAGCTTGTGCTGTCATTTCTTTTGAGAAAGCTTCACATAATTTGGATCAACATGCATACATTAGTCACACCTAACACCCTCATCACACATTACTTCACAATTGAGATATGTGATTTTGTGTGTGCATGCCTATTTCTTACACAAGGTTAAAGAAATCTTGGTTAGTGAATGAGTAAGCAGCTGGCTCACTTAGGCAGGAATAACCAGTGGCACAAATATTATATGAGGGACATCTGGCTTGCTAATAGTATATGTGAAGAATATCTAGGGGTTCTTAGTAGACCACATCCTTAACATGAATCAACAGTGTGATGCGGCAAAAAACTAATGCTGTTCTAGGCTGCATCAACAGCAGTATGGTATCCAGATCCAGGAAAGTCATAGCACTGGTCTATTCCTTTCAGACCACACCTGGAGTACACTTGGAAGCTGGTGGACCCTCCTAACTTGGAGGTTTTTAAGCAAAGTCGGATGGCCATCTGTCATGGATGCTTTAGTTAAGATTCCTGCATTGCAGAGGGTCAGACTAGATGAGCCTCCAACTCTCCAGTTTTAGGATTCTGTGTTCTGTACTTGTAAATATCTAGTTATACATTTTTCATTAAGGTGTATACCTGACTCCCACTAATTGCAGCTAAATTTCAGGCATGCTGAAATCCCAAAGTGTTCTTCTTTGCAAACAGCCCTCACCTTCAGATCTATATATTAATAATGATGTGATAAAAATTGCCTTTTGAAACATTTTGTACAATGCAACTCTAATCACCACCATAATGATAGGAATGTATGCACCTTTCAACATTTACTGCTACAGGGAAATGTTCTTCCAGCCTTTTCTCCTTCAGGATATATTGGCGTGAGTGCATTAACTAAAACTGTAACATTTAATTATTCCTATGCCGTTCCAGTACCTCTCAGCTGTGCATCAAATACAGAATACCAAAATGGGAAGCCTACTTTCCACAACTAAATATTTATAGCTGTAGGATATCCGGTCATGAACAGTTGTAGAAACTAAACGCTTTAAAAAGAACACTGAACTCTTGTCTCCAATGCTATACAGAAAAGTTACAGGCTTTTTCAAACAGGAATTCACATTTCAAAGAAGAGATTGAAGGCAAAAGAATATAGACATCTATTCTGCAAGACTTCAGTTAAAGAAATGCTCATACGTTCAGCTTCTCTTCCACTGAAAACAGAAGGATGTAAAAGTATCTTATTTTGTTAATTTAAAAGATTTTTTTTAAAAAATATATTTTTTATTGGTTTTTGCACATATTTTCCAAACATAACATCCCATCCTATACAACATAACAAACCTTTGGCTATCACAGCCAGAAACCTCCATCAACCTCGACTAATGCTTTTCTAACTTACTTTCTGATTTTGCATTTTATTTTAATAGTTATTGCTATAAAATCCATATCCTAAATAAACTCCTTCTTAGTCCTCTTTCTTATTCATATGGTTCTCCTTACAAAACTTCTTGCAACACTATAAGTGATGTCAATTGATTACAATTGTCTTTCAAATATATCAGAAATTTCTTCCAGTCTTTCAGGAAAGTCTGGTCTTGCTGGTTCCAAATTTTCCCAGTTAATTTCGCCAACTCGGCATAGTATATCAGTTTCATCTGCCACTCTTCTTAATTTAAAAGATTTAAATACTGCCAAGCAGTGGAGCTTGCAGGCTGATTCACTAAACAACATAAAATAATGCACAATTACTTTATTTTTTGTGGGTCATACTAAAATGCCTTCTGTGGAACAGTTACTTTGACTATGGCTGCAATCACAGAGTGGCAACAGTATGACGTATTGTACATTTTTACTTAATAACATAAGAAGATCCTTGCTGGATCCATGTGGCCCAGCATCCTGTTCTCATAGTGACCCACCAGGTGCCTATGGGCATCCCAGAGAGGGAACATGAGTGCATCCACATTCTTCCCGCTTGTGGTTCCCAGGAAGCAGTTGCTCTGACAATAGCTGTAGAACATAGTTATTGCGGACAGTAAAAAAGGTAAAGGTAAAGGACCCTGGATGGTTAAGTCCAGTCAAAGGTGACTATGGGGTTGCAGCGTTCATCTTGCTTTCAGGCCAAGGGAGCCGGTGTTTGTTCACAGACAGCTTTCCGGGTCATGTAACCAGTATGACTAAACCACTTCTGGCACAACAGGACACTGTGACAGAAACCAGAGCCCCTGGAAACACCATTTACCTTCCCACTGCAGTGGTACCTATTTATCTACTTGCACTGGCATGCTTTCGAACTGCTAGGTTGGCAGGAGCTGGGACAGAGCAACAGGAGCTCATGCCATCATGGGGATTCGAACCGCCAACCTTCTGATCGGCAAGCCCAAGAGGCCCAGTGGATTAGACCACGGCACCGCCACGGATAGTCTTATTCTCCTTTATCCTCTATGAACCCTCCTTGAATTTTCCCAATCCCTTTTAAAAACCATCTAAACTGATGGTCTTCAGTATGCTTTGTGATGTAGCACAACTAGTCAACTCAATGCAACCATCATCTACTTCTGGGATGGGGAAACTGGTGCCTTGTGAGCCATTTGGCCTAATTTTGTGTGATCCACAGCCTCCAGATACCACGGGCTCATTGAACACCACTGATTTATCCAGGTAGAGCTGGGAACAATTCCTGTCTGAAATGGAAGCCCTAAAGTACCATTACCAGACAATTTAGACAATACTGAGTTAGAATGATTGATCATCTGACTCATTAGGAGGCAGCTTTTGCATTCAAAGTATGTTTTCGACCACTGAGATACAACCCTTTCCATTATTTAAAATTAAAGTATGCTTAAATTTTAGCTTTCCTATTGAAATCCATTATGACAAAATTTTAGCTTTCGCACAAATTAGGGCAAAACATTGGGTTGGATCATGCTCTTTGTAGTTTAAAAAGGTCATAGCAGGTATCATTTCGGGGTTCACAGTTCTACTCTGAACATTTACACTCCCCTCCTACCTTGGGACCTATATGTCTTGGGGAAGCCAGTAGGATCTTCACCAGCTTCAGGTGGTCACAAAGTGCAAGGGGGCTTTGATATCATTTTAGCAAAGGAGAACTCAGCCTCTCAGTGTAAGTATGTAACTGGCTGTATATTGTTTTAACCTGAGGGAAAGAAGATAAATGTAAACAGTGGCCTCGAGGAAAAGATGAAGGTGTGACTCTGCATTTAGAACAGCTCAATGAACAGAGCAAAACACTGAGAACACAGTCTGAAAATGCAATGGATCAGAGAGAAGAGTCTTAGACTAATACGAAAATAATAAAAAGTAAAAAAAAAATCAGGCTCCAGCAAGCAAGTGAAAATTAGAACTTGGCCCCAAACCCAGGAAATGAAGTACAAAAAGAAGAAAATACTTCCAAAGGGAATTTCAATTTCATGTCAAGCCCAAAAGATAAAATCCAAATCTTGCCTCATACCATTTATCTACCAAGTTAATTACAGATAGTTGGCCTGAAACAACAAGTTAACAATTTATGGAGAAAGGAGACTAAGTGAGATAAGGCAGCTGATCTATGTGGAGTCTGAAGCTATCTGGCTTAGGGGCGATATGGAGATATCTATTAGCACTGGCTTCCTTGTTTCTTAGGTGCTCCTATGAGAAAAAAGCAAGGCAATGTAGAATTAGGACAATTAATGAGAGGAGATGCTTTTTGTGACTATGCCTTCAGAACATTTGTAATACCCATGTCTACATATATGGTGAGGAAAGTAATTAATGCAAACCCCTTTCTTTTTAAAGGGGTCCTAAGTATAATGGGTGGTATCCAATTGGTGTCCTTCAATTGACTGAAGGCATCCATCAGCAAGCAGAAATGGGAGGGATACATTTCTAGCAATTCTCCCTGGTCATGAAGCTCCTAAACTTTCCTTAAATCAGTCCGGGGGGGGGGGGGTCTTACTTCTCAGGGCAGATTTTTTAGGGTGGGAGGGGTAATTACCAAAAATTGCTTCCCTCCTGATAGATGCTTCCTGTCAGCAGACTGTAGGAGCAGGTATCTTGAGATTCCTGCATTGTAGGAGGTTGAACTAGATGACCCTTGGGGTCCATTCCAACTCTACACTTCTATGATTTATGAGCTTACCACCGCATTTAAAGTTGTGCATTTCTGGAGTCCACTGGTGTTCCCTCCACCATTTGGACCAAGCAGTGAAAGATCAGACAAGTTCAAATGATTCTGAAGTTTTACTAGACACAGCTATAACAGGCTAAGAAAAAGAATTACACACACACACACACACACACACAAAAAAAAACCACACACAGAGCAAATGTAATGGTCTCTTTATATGTAATGTAAAGTGTTATATGTAATGGTCTCTTTTCTGGCAAGCATAGGTTGCCTCAAGTACATGTCTGACTCTTAAGTTCATTTTTTTGAACCGAGTACTATATCACAAAATTTGGAGAAGTAGAAAATCAGAAGGATAATTATGTTCCAATCCAGGCCACTTCACTTAAAAGTATGGACCGGAGAAAAACAGAACAAAATGAAGAAGAAGAAGAGGAGGAGGAGGAAATTATCCATTACTATCTCAGTAGAGGGGTAGCTAAGCTAACCTGTGGCATATAGATTCTATTGCTTTGTAACTCACATCATCTCTGACCACTGGGTATGTTGGCTGAGGCTGATGGAGCCCAGTAAACACAGGTTCCCTGAACTTGGTCTATAACAGTCCATAAAATGTACACTGCACATCAACATACGATGTGCATGTATTGTTATTTTCAGCGCTGTTTCACTTAGAATGCATCCAAGTGAGATCCTGGTGTGTGCTTGAATGCTGCACAAACCCCTAGCCTCATCTAACAACACAAACATCATGCCTACAACCCTTTATCAAGGTGAAATGCAATCTATAAATAAATAAATAAATAAATAAATAAATAAATAAATAAATAAATAAATTTGTATATCACCCTTCATCTGTAGATCTCGGGGCAGTTCACAAGATAAAATTACAATATAAAAACCACAAAATACATAATAAAAATAAGAACAACTACCAACCAATAATCCCAACCCCACAACACATTTAAAAGGGCATCAGATGTCAATCAGCCAAAGGTCTGGTTGAAGAGGAACATGTTCGCCTGGTACCTAAAGGTGTATAATGAGGGCACCAGGCAAGCCTCCTTGGGGAGAGCATTCCACAAATGCCATTGCAGAAAATGCCCTTTCATGTGTTGCCACCCTCCAGAACTCTCGTGGAGGAGGCACATGAAGACCTCAGATGATGATCACAAGATCCAGGTAGGTTCATATGGGGAGAGGTGGTCCTTGAGATATTGCCATCCTGAGCTGTTTAAGCCTTCAGAGGTCAAAACCAGCACCAAAAACTAATTGGAAGTCAGTGCAGTTGGGCCAGGATCGGCCAATTAACAGTTTAGAAACAGGTGCTGGGATGGATCCAATATGCTCTCCTACTCCTTCCCTGCTGATTGGGATGTTCATTTTGCAAAAAAGGAGCTCTGCTCACATAGACCTAGATACTTCTCATGTTTTTTGTTAGACCAAAGACCAATATTATTATTATTTTTTTGCAGAATGAATCAGCCTCCAATGAACAACGTAGTTTTCTCTTGCTGTGCTGTACTTTGCGTTGTGTATATATCACTGAGCAAAGCATGCCACCAGTAATCATCCATCCCATTTTCTCTACCTTTTTTCTCTTCCTTTAAAGAGTAGAGGATGAGATCCACTGAGACCCAGAGAATCATTTGCTACAGAAATGGCTCTTGAAGTGGATATGCTCCATCCATGCAGATGCCCTCATTTGTCTGGGAACCAGTGATCTGTTTCTGTTATGTCTACTTCTATGTTACATTAGTCCTCTGAGCAGCTTTTGTTAGGATAATCTTTTGCAGGGCTTCTCAAGCGGTTCAGAAAATCAAGGAAAGCATTGCCTGAAGTAGTGCGATGCATCTCCATTTACTCACAACCCATTCAGTTGTCTCCTGGCATTTGGAGTACACGCTGAAATAGAATCTACTTATTGCCATATAAAAGCTATACTTGGATTGGATTGACAGGTATGCTGCAGCAGATTTGTGGTTTGCCAGTGAGTTGCATTAATGAAGATGCAAGAGTTCCATCGTAAGGCAATCACATCTGGACTCGAATCTAATTGCAGCGGAATGTGAAAAAACACATGCCAAGCTTTGTAATACAGATCTCTGAAATGCAGAGAAGATGGACCAGGAGTTCAAATAACGAACACTGGCATCCTCGTTGCTGTTGTTTGCTTGGAAATTCTAGGAAACAAAAAAAATCTGTGCTGTTTTGAAATCCATGGATACAATCAATGCAGTTTTTGTGGGAATTAAGACTCAAAGTATATGGAAGACAGGCCTGGGCCATTTGACCCTTTAATTAGTTCTCTTTCCCCTCCTATAAAAACTACTCAAGACACTCTCTTTTAAAGTTTAAATAATATACAACTGTTACTTAGCATACTGGCACTTGCAGATTAAATATATAATGCAGGTCGGTGATACGTAAATTGCTAAAACATCTTGCATAGATTAAACTCTTACAGACTAACTCTGAGGCAGACAGCAGCACAACACAACATACCTGCTGCTCTAAATGTTAAGACTGTTCCACTAGCTGCCATAACTGTACCAACTGCCATAACTGACACAGAGTGTATGACATCACAGCTCTTGCAATTCACCCTTTCCATCAGAGTAGGCAAACTAAGGCCCAGGGGCCAGAACTGGCCCAATTGCCTTCTCAATCCGGCCCGTGGACAGTCCGGGAACCAGCGTGTTTTTACATGAGTCGAATGTGTCCTTTTATTTAAAATGCATCTCTGGGTTATTTGTGGGGCATAGGAATTTGTTCACCCTCCCAATATTGTCTGGCCCCCCCACAAGGTGTGAGGGACAGTGGACCGGCCCCCTGCTGAAAAAGTTTGCCGACCCCTGTTTTATATATACATTTTGGATACTAACATGCCACAGTTTTGAAAAGTTGTTGTGCTTAAAGAACTTGGGACCAAAGTACCTTAAGGATCATCTGCTCCCTTTTGCTCCACCTCAATCACTGAGAACCTCTGAGGAGGCACCTCTTGTGCTTCCCCAAGCCTCTGGAGTTCAGTGAGCTCTTACTAGGGACCGAGCCTTTAGTGTGGCAGCCCCTGTCCTGTGGAACTCCCTGCCAGTAGAGGTTTGGTAGGAATCATCCCTGCCTTTTTTTAGATGTCAGCTAATAATAGGCAGCCTTGGGAATGTGGATTTTCCTTCAGCCAACCTGTATTTAAAGTTATTTTTCTGATGTTTGGTTAATGCTGTTGTTTTAAACTTTGTATGGTGTACAGCACCTTGCTATATTTCTACAAAACTGTGGTTTATACTGATTTAAACAAACAAACAAACAAACAAACAAACAAACAAACAAATACCATAGCCTTCCTTTCCCCAGCCAGGCGCCTTCAGATGTTTTGGACTACAACTTTCCTTGCACAAATGTTATAGAACAGATGTTGTTGGACTACAAATCCCATCATTCCCGACCATTGACTGTTGGAAGTTGTGATCTAACAACATCTGGTGGGCACCGCATTGACTGCCTCTGCTCTAGATTTACTTTGTCTCATGACTCTAAGAGCGTGTGACCCCAGAGGTCCAAAAATGAACTCCTTGAATGGATATTCATTTCCTCCTTTCACCAGACTGGTCCTCTTTAACTCTCCTACTGCATCCCTGTGACAAAATGATGCAGGAGATGCGCTATGAACTACAGATGGATCGAGTTACAGTGTGGTTCCATCTCAAGTGGGTTGCTGCAGGAGCAGATTTGTGTCATGGAGCAGGTGATGGAAGCTCTTATAGGAAATGGTAATAATGAATGTCTCAAACTGAAGACTCCCAAGGGTGTCAATTAAATGTCTTTTCAGAACTGGATAACCTTCAGCCTCTTTCAAATACTCAGAAACTAGTTGGGTGATATGTTTTTTTCTCCCCCCCCTTTTTTTTTTGCTGTTACCAACACACAACTTTTAGTGACATTTACTGATACCCAAGGTTTGATTTATTTTTTATTGACAGTCACTACTTCCAGGGATGCTTGACAACTCAGATCTAAAGCACCAATTTCTCCTCCTTTGACTGACATTCTTTGTGAATATATAAACAGGAAGGAAAAACTTAAGCTTAAATACCAATGGATATTTTTTTTTCAGGTACCTGACTAAAAGCAAAAACATTTGGAAACTTTCCAGGTAACCAAGGATATTGTTTAAGGTACACTCTGTCAAGAAGCTTGCGATGTGACAGGAAATATCTTGATTCAGTCTCCACATGGAGCAGAGATTGCAAAAATATACATTAATGTGGTGTCCTTTCCAACTAAGTCATAGACCACTCTGCAAAATGATTCTGTTAAAATGATTAACTGTGCTTAGGAAATTCAAAATGTGATTTGATTACCTCTAAAAGAGCAGGCGTCAGAGGTAAAATTCTAGTCGTGAAGGAAGTATGCTTGCAAATGGTGCCAATTTCATTTGTACATAAAGGTGATGCTGTCATCTTGCAAGCAGAGAGATTATATTTATACCATGTATATGTGATGATGACATAAAAAGAAACATAGCCTTCCTGTGGATTTTCAGAAGTCAGTTAAGAAACGGCTGCAAGGAATGAAAGAATGGAGTAGGGGTTCTTAGTCCTTTGGGTCCTGTAGGTAGATTTGAGTTTTCAAAACCTATAAGGCAAGGGTGGGGAACCTTAGGTTTGGGGGACAAATGTGACCCTGTTTATTACATTTATTTCCTGCCCTTCATAAAAAAGGAATATGTATTTGAACTCTGATATTGCTTGCCTAGATGAAGAATAGAGAGAACTGGGTGAGTGTATAAGGAAAGGTAAAGTTACCCCTGACCGTTAGGTCCAGTCGCGGACGACTCTGAGGTTGCACGCTCATCTTGCTCTATAGGCCAAGGGAGCCGACATTTGTCCGCAGACAGCTTCTGGGTCATGTGGCCAGCATGACTAAGCCATGAACCAGAGCAGCACACAGAAACGCCGTTTATCTTCCCACCGGAGTGGTACCTATTTATCTACTTGCACTTTGACGTGCTTTCGAACTGCTAGGTTGGCAGGAGCAAAGACTGAGTAACGGGAGCTCACCCCGTTGTGGGGATTCGAACCGCCGACCTTCTGATCGGCAAGCCCTAGGCTCTGTGGTTTAGACCACAGCGCCACCCGCATCCCTGTGTATAAGGAAACTAGCCAACAAATTTGCATGTGTTGCTCCACCCACTTCTGCCTCTGCCCTCGCCCACAAGTCACCCACAATATAGCTGCATGGAGACATTGCTCCTCACTTTCTCTAAATGTGTTCTCCCCCTGTCTCTCTTGTGTTCTTTCTCAAGGAAGGAAGGGTGCCACATCCCGTACTGGTCCCTTCTCAAGTCTCTATGCTGGTTGAAACCTGCCTGATATGGCACAAACTTGATTAATGGGAACCTGAAAGAAATGGAAAACAGAGAAGGGGGCTTATCTCCCACAGTTTACTAATTTTTGAAGAAACTTGAAAATGGTAGGTTCTTGAAAAATGCCACCGCACAAAACTCTCTCCAACTACTCTTCTGCCACACTGGCTTTATCTAAATGTCAGAATTCGCTTTTCTGACAGCAATAGCTTTAAAAATATCAGGTTTACATTTTTTTAAAAAAAAACACTAAAATAAAATAACCTCCTCCCCCCACAGATTTCACCACTTATTTTGATGAAAACTCATTTGTCAGTCTTCGAGAAGCAAAGCTTTTTGAACCTCTATTATCTATTCATATTCAAAAGCAATCCCCGCAAAAAAGTTAATTTCTTAGACTTAGACAGCTGACAAATATTGCAATGACTAAAGTCTAAAGAAATCACATTTCCTTTTCTAAAAAAGTTAATATGCCTGAAAATGAATGTTTGCTGCCAAGGGCTTTGCCGCTGGCCTGGTCTTCACAATGAATAATAGAACTGTAATATAAGCACCAAGAAAGGCGAGAATCGCTTAGGATTTAGTTCAGTACTTTCTTTGACCTCCCAGCACAAACTATTCAGTGAAATAAGTTACTTTTTTAAAACAAAAGTGGCATACTATTAAAGATGACACCATAATCGAGTCCTAATGTGGGTTCCTGTAATAAGCCTTCCCCTTTCCCAGGCATCCTTCGTCTGTGTTTCAATTTACTTGTGATCCAAAGAGTTCTTTCCATAGAAGGAAGGCTGGAATGGGTTATGGGAAACAAAGGTATTCCTCTCCCATAGTTATACAATCATTGTTGGTATCCATCTGTCTTGAGAGAAATGGAGTGTGCCTCCGGTGGTGAAGTCACATTTATGGAGAATCACAATGTCTGCTTTGGCTGCAGAGATCAGTAACTGCTGCCTCCTACATTGTTTTTGCTGTGTTAGCAGCACCAATGTGAACTCTCTGGGGCGCAAGCCTGGGCAGTGTGTATGGAGGTCCTGGGCTGCCCAGATGACAAGACTCCCTTCTCAGCCTTGCTAATGTGGTCCAAAGGAAAGCAGAGCAATATGTTTGGCACCATATTGACTGCAGGAGTTTATGGAAGCAGGCGTACAAGGCACCATATCCAACTGTCTAAGAGACTCCACTCCGGATTTGTGTAGGATTTACTTCTTAGCCTTTTCTTCTCCCAAAGATGTCCGGCAAGGCAGGGCTACAGATTTTCCCCCGGGGTTTACTCCCAAAGCCTTCCTCACAAATGAGTATAGATGCAAAGCAGCAGAGGTTTAGGATCAGGGTTTTCCTTCTTCTTTCCTTCTCCCTCTACAACCTGTGCAGAATCCACCTTCTTGACCATTGGACCCACTATTGGTTTCGTCTGCTCAATCCGCCAGAGCCTGTCTTCACATGTAGGGGAAGTCCCTAACTTACCAAGAGTTTGAGACCCATTGGCTACCTTCATCTGCTTTAGCCGGCCAGTCAAATCCATTTCTCGAATTGTGGCCATTGTCACAAGCTGAGAACTTCTAGGAGCTACAAGTGAGAGCTGAGTGCAGGATAGGGACCTAGAGTGGTCAACCTACCCCCAGAAGTAGTGTGATGTATCCTCCACCCTATACATCACCTAACCCCATACATCCCCATAGAATCATAGAAACATAGAATTATAGAGTTGGAAGTGACCTTGAGGATCATCTCGTTCAACCCCCTTTAATGCAGGAATTTCAAGAGTCCCCCATCCAATTTGAAACCATACTGGACCTTGCTTAGCTTTGCAAATGTGCTAGCAGTTATTGCTGCCACACTAGATGCAGCACTAGATGAACAAGTCTTATTCTGTGTTTTATGGGTTTCAGTTTCTAATTTTAATTCTCTTAAGTTCATTTCTCCACATTTCCACCTCAGATTCCAATAAATAAACAAAAATTCTCAGGAAGATTCATTAACATTTTAATGTAAATTTATCTTAATAGTCACATGTTTGTATGTAATTCTGCCTAATATTTTAGCAAAATAATTTCTCCAAAACACTTTTAAATGGTTTTCCCACTAATACATGCCTTCTTTTCAAGCTGCACTTCTTCACACCTTCCTTGGGTGTTTTCTTTTCCCATATGAAATAGGCCTCTGAACTCCAATAATGGAGGAGGCAGCAGTACTTCTGAATACCAGCTGCTGGAAACCACAGAAGGGGAGAGTGCTCTTGTGTTCAAATCCTGATTGAGGGTTTCCCACAGGCATCTGGTACAGGATACTTGACTAGAAGGACCATTGGCCTGGAACAGCTGGCTTTTCTTATAATGACTGTTATCTTGTCTAAAAGGATAGTGAGGTAGGGGTGTGTGTGGAAACAAAGCTATTGCACAAATGTAAGATTTACATTCTTTGCTCCACCCACTTTTTTATCTGGCTACGCTAGGGATGGACAACCTGTCCATATTTATTTTTCTCAGTTTCTCGTTTTTCCAATCTTAAGTTCAGTTTGCCACATTTTCAGTTTGCGGACAACTTTTTAAATTTCCTCATGAAAGTTCACCAGCATTCCAGTACATATTTCTTCTAATTAGACATACTTTGCAAAACCATTTACCCTAATATTATGCATTTCTACATTTTATTTCTCACTAATACGTGCATTTTAATGCACCATTTTACCATGGTAAAATGGAGAGCTGCATTGCAAAATTCAGAGAATTGTGAATTTCAAGAAATAGCTGTATTTCAGTTAACATATTCTTTATCAGAAAAAAATGTGAATTTGGTAGGTTTGCCTTTAAATGCAAACTGAATTCAATTGCTCCACCCACCACTGGCATGTTCCCTCCCCCCAAAACAGTTACTCAGAAGGATGGGTGGTCCTCAGGCTGGAACAGCTTCCTCGTCTCTGCATTGGCCAGGCATGTGCATTGCTAGTTTTAAGAGGTTTGCAGAGGTAGGCACTTTTGTGGAGTAAGCACATTCCCCTCTGTGTTCATTATCCTTAATCATTACAGTTGACAAGCCTTATGAAAACCATTTATTTCAATATCAATAAGTCTATTTGGAAATTACGGTTCTCTTCTCCAAGCCAAAGCCAATATTTAGCTCACGTGCAAACTTTTAAAATAAAACCTTTGGATGATTATAGGCAAATGCGAGTAATTTAAAGCATTATTAAAATGTTTATTTAAAGCGGCATCTTGGGGGCATCATAATCTAATTCACTAGATGTGTATTGGTAGGAGCCACGCTGTTCTGTGGTCTGGCAGGATTTTAATGTAGATCGCAAAGTGCCTGGAAAGATATTAGCAGAGCAGCAGAGCTTCTGGCCTTAGAGTACCCAACCTCATCAGTGTTATATAAAGAACTGGCAATGGGTTTTGAGATGGTGCTAGAGGACTAGAATAAGCAACTTGACAATTTCTATTACATTTCACTACCAGGGAGGCCTTTTCGATCCGCTTGCAAAGATGAGTCAGTTAACCTTTCGGCCACACAAAAGCAAAGGGAGAAATTGCCATGATGTGCTGTAGTTATAGTGATGTAAAGCCTGCAAGGCCACCCAAACCAACATGGAAGCCAAAGGAAGCCACCCAAACATGGGCCTTGCCAGCTGCTCTCTCTCTCTCTCTCTCTCTCTCTCTCTCTCTCTCTGTGTGTGTGTGTGTCATTCAGGCCGCAAAGAGGAGGTGAGCTAAGCCCTCCATGAACCCCATGAAAAGCTATTGCAAGAGAAGCACAGAAAAACTTATGTACAAATTATTGAGCATAGAGAAGCTTTTTATTCTCTGGGTTACTTTCTCATTTCTGCCTGTGTTCCAGAAAGTCGAGGCAAATGCCCACCCTCCGTGTCTAGTGGCTAGAGGAGGGATTTGATTCTTTTACTGCCCAAATTGTATCCTACACCCTCTGGCAGATGGAGCTGAATGCAATCAGAGATTAATTTGTCTAAATTAACAACTGCCTGGGGCAAAACGAGAACAAGTCCCTTTCAAGCAGGTATCATTCTGACCACTTGGGATTACGGCTTAATGTTGACAGCAATCTTATCTGATATGTGTATAGGCAATTTCGAAACAGAAATGTGAGTCATGTGGCAAGAAAATCCCCTGCTGATATCAAGATGAAGCAATAATGGAGACAACTGAGAACTATCACTAAGATATAAGGGGTATAAAGATATAAAGAAAGAGCACACAGAGATAAGCTGATTGGCAAAGCTCGGGATTCATAAAATTCAAGTGCCACAGATGGGAATGCCTGAATTGTTGCCTAGTTCTCCCAGCTGTTTTTCAGTTGATTTTAGACATGGCATGGGACAATAGAAAGGGAAGAGAAGGAGGGCTGAAGGGATGTGGCAAGTCAGATCACATTTAAACATATAAACATGCTCAAAAGGAAAATAACATCACAATGTATCAGAGCCAGTGTGGTGTAGTGGTTAGAGTGTTGGGCTAGGGCATGAGAGACAAGGGTTCAAATCCCTACTCAGCCATGAATCTCACTGGCTGACCTTGGGCCAGTCACTCACTCTCAGCCTAATCTACCTCAAAGGGTTGTTGTGAGGATAAAATGGGGAGAACTATGTGTGCCACCTTGAGCTCCTTCGAGAAAAGGTAGGATATAAATGGGACGCGGGTGGCGCTGTGGGCTAAATCACAGAGCCTAGGGCTTGCCAATCAGAAGGTTGGTGGTTCGAATCCCTGCGACGGGGTGAGCTCCCGTTGCTCGGTCCCTGCTCCTGCCAACCTAGCAGTTTGAAAGCACGTCAACGTGCAAGTAGATAAATAGGTACTGCTCCGGCGGGAAGGTAAACGGCCTTTCCGTGTGCTGCTCTGGTTCACCAGAAGCGGCTTAGTCATGCTGGCCACATGACCCGGAAGCTGTACGCCAGCTCCCTTGGCCAATAAAGCGAGATGAGCGCCGCAACCCCAGAGTCGGTCACGACTGGACCTAATGGTCAGGGGTCCCTTTACCTTTACCTTTACCTTATGTATGCCACCTTGAGCTCCTTCAAGAAAAGGTAGGATATGAATTACATAAGCAAGCAAGCAAGTCTTATTACTTATTCCCACCATCTGTACTAGTTCAGAAACTAGCTCCCAGAAACACACATTATGGTCCCAGGGCATAGTTTGAAGGCCCATGACGGTGCCACCTTACTGAAGCTAAGAAGGACTGGTCAGTGCTTAGGAACCGCCTGCATGTAGGAACTACATTTAATTACGGTAACTACATTTCCCAGGATTCTTTGGGGGAAGCTATGACTTTTCAAACTGGCATGATACTGTTTTAAAAGGATAATGCAGATGGGCCCAGCTTTTCTTGATCATACCCTACCACCTATGGAAAAAACAACAACAACCCAAACTTTATAAATTCTGCAACTTGGCTTTTAGGTGCTAGAACTTTTAGCACATAAGTGAAATGCCAAGGAGCTGTGCTGGCATTTGTGCATAACCCATGGCTCTGCAGCTCTGCAAAGCACACCTGGCATATGGCAATTGGGTCACTGACCAATTCTTGAGCATCACTGCCTTTCCCCTGCAAATGTACCAAAGAGGATTCAGATTGTCCTTTTGGGAACAATGCAATCAGCTACTACAATCTGTTGAATTTCAGCAAGAACAGCCGCTCTATTAACGGTCATACTTGCCAGGGAACTTGCAATGAAACTGGCATTGCTATTTTGCCTTATCTGTATATACTTCTATACTGCTTCTCAGTACTCTTTAATTCTCTGAACAAAGATCAGTGGTCTGAAGTTAATTTCGTCCATGCATTAAGCTGTAAAATAAATCCGCCCCCCCTTTTAAAGTAGAAGTCATCTAAAATACTGTTTAAAAATATTGGGAGAAGGAGATCCTCCAAAAAAGTATTTGAATATTTAGCATAGTGAATTATGTAGTATATTGTATTTATTATGGGTATTACATGAAATTCCCACAGCAGTTTACATTAAAATGAAATTTAGAAGCAGCAATTCACTTCACTTAGGAAATTAAAGGTGTGGGTTTTTAAAACACAATTTTGTATATTACTGTGGCAAAAAAAAAATCAATCGAGTTAGCATTTTGAAGCATTAAAAATACCCAAAGGAAATGAGGTTTTTTTAAAAATGCATAGATCATGCAACAATAAAATATGTTATGAAGACTCCCATAGTACCTCTGACTCACCACAGTTGGAGTTTCAAGTGGCAGGGTAAATTGCAAAGAGGGTATGCGGTTTTTGCAATGAGCAATGGGATCCTGAATCTTATTTCTATTGCAGATGACTGGTTTGCTAATACAATATTAAGTTTATTACTCAGTAGTGTCAAAACAGCAGCGCTGTGCTGTAGCATTGCTGCCGAGTAGAAACAAATCAAGGAAATGAAGACCTCTTTGGAGATCTTTCCTAGGGGAGCATGCTCAGGATGGACTGATACAAGCAGCTCACTATAGCACAAGCTGTGTGGGTGGAATAAAATAAATGAACTCTGCACTCTGGGGTAGGCATGTCCCAGGCATTCATAATAATCTTCTCTGTTTCATGCATCATTGATTTTTTTTAAAAAAAACATAAACTATCTTTCATCCAAAAATAGATTTCAGGACACTGTACAAAGAAATGCAAGGCCACAAAAACATTTATTCTTGGGACCAGTTCCAGGATGTGGAGGTAGACGGTTGTTGCTTGAAACTTTGGCAGTTCTGCGAGGACCTATTCTTACCCCTATGCTGCTTAACATCCATAGGAAACTGCTGGGAGGTTGAGATGCTAGCTGGATGTGAATGACACCCACCTCTCACTCTCATTTGTATCAGATGCAGGTGAGGCTGTGGACATAATGGATTGGGGCCTGAGTGCAGCAAGGTGTCATGGGCCAGGAGTCAGCTTCACCTGCTGAGCAGCAGCCTGAAGGAGAAAGCAAAGTGACTCCACCAGCTGCTGATCAGCCTTCTTGCTCCTGATGAGAACCAGATGGCTCCAGCTTTCTGAAGCAGGGTTTCCAGCATCAGTCAGTTGCTGGAAACAACATGTGTCATTCCTGGCCGGACCTTGCTGCTTCTTGTGACTTTGGACCCTCAGCTTTCTTGACCTCTAGATCATCTGACTACATGAACTGAGATATTTCTGACCTTAGGACTGGACTGAACCTTGTACAGGGCGAGTCCTTTAAAAGAGTACACATGTCCCATGGGGCCTCTTTTAAAAGACTCACCCTGTACAGTGGCACCTCGGATTCAGAACTTAATTTGTTCTGGAGGTCTGTTCTTAACCTGAAACTATTCTTAACCTGAAGCACCACTTTAGCTAATGGGACCTCCCGCTGCCACCACACCACTGCTGCACGATTTCTGTTCTCATCCTGAAGCAAAGTTCTTAACCCGAGGTACTATTTCTGGGTTGGTGGAGTCTGTAACCTGAAGCATCTGTAACCCGAGGTACCACTGTATATGGACTCTGTCTCCAGAAAAGTACCCGCCTGAGACTTGGCTGGTTGGCTTGCTTCTCCCTCTACTGAGTTCTGCCATGATTGGCAGCACGGGACCACAACATAAGGGACTGGATAAAAATGAATACACTGAATATTCAGAATACACTGAATACACAGAATACAACTTATTCCGAATACACTGAATAAGTACAGTTGCTGTGTGGTTTGTCCACTTGTGTGAGTGGTATTCAGCCTGTTAAGGAAGGAGTTGCAGTCCCCCTAAAGCAGGGCTGGAGAATCCATATATTAGACTGCAATTCTCATCACCCCTGACTATTGACCATGCTGACTGTGGACAATGGAGTCCAGCAACATCTAAAGGACAACAGGTTTCCCACCCCTAGGACTACTTTCTCTTGAAAGTGGCTCCCCTTAGGTCTTGGCATTTCTGCATTCAACACCTCTTTTCTTTGATCTTTGTGTTACGCTGGCTTCTTACACCCATAAATCAACTTTCACTCCTATATTAGGTGTCTGAAAAATCCCCCAGGTTCTTAATATTGTATCAGGTAGCTGCAACAGAAGGTGCAGCCTGATAGGAACATTCACCCGCTGTCAGTTGCCTCCCTTAACTAAGTTAGTCTGATTTGCCTTTTCTCGTGGAAAAATTATTTGTGTCGTGCTTTGGGAAATGGTGAACAAGGAGAAGCTGATGTTTCCAGTCTGCTGCAGAGATACATGGTGACTTGCTGGGTACAAAGTTTCTCTAGGCTCAAAGGTTTTGGTTCATTCCTGGTTCCTGGAAACTTTCCACCTCCAATAAACTAAATTTACACCAGCAGATCAACTCATTCTGTGGAGCGACATTACCAAGCTGTCTCCACAAGAGTAAGCAGCTGCTGGAACCAAAACTAGTAATAGAAGGCTGGGGAATAAATTCCATCACTTTGTGAATCATTTGTTGAAAGCCAACTCCAAGTACATGGGAAGATCAAAAATGCCTTTCTCTCTGACGTAAACAATCAAAATGCTCTACATGAAAAGCTATCCTTCATTTATGTTTATGGAGTTCTGTCAGCTATACAAGTAATTACACAACTCCTGTCAACACCTATTTAAATTAAGTATCAATACTGATACAGAGCAGTCCAATGTCTAGCTCTGCTTGGTTCAAAGGGTTTCATTCCTGATGCCTCAAAATGTCTCTTTTGTGATAGGTGGACAAAAGAGGCTTTTGGGGGGCGGGGGCAGGTATTGGGTTATTGCTTTTGGTTTGAATTTATATATTGTAGTCTTGTTGTGAACTGCCCTGAGACCTCCAGGTATAGGGTGGTGTATAGGTTGAGAAAGAAAGAAAGAAAGAAAGACCTATTAGACATAGTACTCTGAATCTGCCAAAAATCTGGATTTTGTTTGCTTGTACAATTAATCCTTCAGATTGAGCCTATAAAGCTTATTCTGAACCGGTATCTCAGATTTCTATCATTCCTTCACCATTGTATTTCTACAACATGAAATTTCATCCACAGTGTTGATGTTTGAGAGTGTACAGATGCTTTCTGTCATGAAAGTAGACAACGATGGCTTAGACTTATATAATATAAAGTAATATATTGACTTATATTGGAGGAATGGGATGAGGAGGAAATTAAGTTTGAATTCACATTTTAATGCATATTTACCCAGTTTGAACTTTCCAAAACAAATATGCAAACCAAAACACAGCAATCCTTTGAAATTTGTGCTTCTCCAAATTTTGCAATGCACTTGTCCAAACAAAACTCAAAGGAAGTTTCTGTCAAAAATGTGTATATTAAAATTTCATACAAAATGTTATATATATATAGTTTTATTTAAATTATTTATCAAGCAGTATTCATCATTCACACAATCCAAGAAAGAGAAACATGAAAATAATTAACAGCCATATTTTTATACTAGTAGGAATTCATGCTAAAGTGCTGACAATTTTTCGTGAGGATTTTTTTAAAAAAATGTGTACATGGAAATGAGATGAACTAAATTTAAGAAGGGGAAACTAAAAGTCATGGACAGATTTGTCTATTCCTAAAACGTAGTAATGAACTATAGAAGGAGCAAAAGTAAAACTTTCCTATTGCTTATGGAAACACAAACCTAAAACTTCTAAGGCTGTGCATAAACACACACATAACCTGATGAGGATAACAACAACAACAACAAGAAGAAGAATACAGTGGAATGGAAGCAGCCTGTAATTTTTTTAATTCTAATCTTTTAGTTGACAAACGAGCAGCATTTAACATGAAATTAAAGTGGGTATTTAATCCATTATTCTCTATTATATGGGTTGTAATGAATGAAACAGAAATAATGAGGAAATGACATTCAATTTTTTAAATGGACGATTTTATAACCGGCAAACAAATCTTTCATTGTTATATTATAGCAATGTAACATTTTATTATTCAAAAGCAGGGACAGATAATGACTCTAAAATAGTAGCATACTAGAAAATCATAAGCCCAGAAGAAGGGATGTGGGTGGCGCTGTGGTCTAAACCACTGAGCCTCTGGGGCTTGCAGATCAGAAGGTTGGCGGTTCGAATCCGCACAACGAGGTGAGCTCCAGTTGCTCTGTCCTAGCTCCTGTCTACCTAGCAGTTCGAAAAGACGCCAGTGCAAGAAGATAAATAAGTATCATTGTGGTGGGAAGGTAAACGGCGTTTCTGTGCACTCTGGCTTCTGTCACGGTGTTCCGTTGCACCAGAAGCGATTTAGCCATGCTGGCCACATGACCTGGAAAGCTGTCTATGGACAAGCGCCCGTGCCTGCGATTTCCAGTGTCTGTGCAGAGGCAATTTCTGGTGTCGTAGAAGTGAGTTCCCGCACTACGCAGCACTAAACCAGTGCAGCGTGGTGCGGGGACTCACCAAGTGGGTGGCTTGGTTTGGGGGCGGCTCATGGGCCGGTTAAACGACACTCATGGGCCGCTTGTGGCCCATGGGCCTTAGGTTGCCGGCCACTGCCCAACACACTGACAGTGGTGGCAGGAGTGGCAAGGAACACAATAGGATGGGTGCAGCCAAAAGACATTCTTCCCCTCTCGCTTTCCATACAGCTGCAATCATGTGGCACATAACAACTCAATCATTTCTAACTCTTTCTTATTGAAATCAAAGGGACTTATAAGTGTCTAACTAGTTTTTCCAGCTTTGGAGGCAGAACGTAGTCATTGTGGCTAGTAGGCCCCTCCTCCAAGAAATTGTCTAATGCAGTGGTATCTCGGGTTACATACGCTTCAGGTTACAGACTCCGCTAACCCAAAATTAGCGCTTCAGGTTAAGAACTTTGCTTCAAGATGAGAACAGAAATTGTGCTCTGGCGGCGTGGCAGCAGCGGGAGGCCCCATTAGCTAAAGTGGTGCTTCAGGTTAAGAACAGTTTCAGGTTAAGAACGGACCTCCAGAACGAATTAAGTACTTAACCCAAGGCACCACTGTACTCGTTTAAAGTCATCCAAATTGGTGGACATGTCTCCTGGGGTAGTGATTTCCCAAGTTTGACTATGCGCTGCGTGAATAATTACTTTCTTTTATGTCCTAAATCTTCCAGCAAACAGCTGGAAGGGGAAATTGGGGCATTCAATGATCCAATCAGAAAGGGAGACTTCTGAAATTCCAGAATGTCCCAGGAAAATCAGGATGGTTGAGGGATATCTGATTGTTGGGTGAAGGGTGGTAGGCAAATTTTTAAAAGATTATTGGTGAATAATAATGCTAGAAGGTGCCTGGTAGGCTAGATTTCAGCATAAATGAGGCTGGCAGGCTATAGTGGATCAACAATGCGGCCTACTGTTTAAAAATGTCATTGCAAAGATACTGCTGACTAGTGGAGGTAGCCATCTTCCCCCACCCCTATATATAATAAGACTGAAGAAAGCAGATGGGGTTCTCCTTTCACCTTCAGCAATGCTCAGTGTCAGGGCAAAGTTTTGTAAAAGAAAAGAAAGACACCTTCCAAACCTTCTGCAATCTCTTTTTTTAATGGCAAGCTCCATGCCCGGCCGCATTGAAAATTATTTGGTGCCCTCTGCTGTTGTTTAGTCATGTCTGACTCTTCTTGACCCTCTACCCATCTCCAAAGCCTCACTTTGTGGAGTCAAATAGCCCTGTGAAGATGGAGGAGGAATTTTGACCCAGCATTAACATTTTGGACAAGATGTTGCCAAAGTTAAGCACTTCAAAGTTCCAGCTGATTTAAATGCAAGAAAGTAAAGTAAAGCCTGTGTTCAAGTGAAACTGATGGGTTTGAAAAGTGCTTACTTTTGACCGGTTGGCACCCTTTCTATTTACATTCAGCAAAACACTCCAAGCGTCTCAAGCATTTTGATTTCATGTTAAGGCATAAAATGCCATTAAAATTAACAGGCGCTCGTAAAAAAGAATGTGTCAAACTGTCAATTTGGGAATATTAAATTACTCCATTGTCATAACTCAACGCATCAGTGGTTAATGTGCTTGCAATGAATTAATGTTAATTGAAGGACAGTAGTTATTTTGCATGGCATATGGGCATTTGATGGAGGGGTCATCTGTTGTAATCGAATTTCGTTAAGTGCCGAGAACTACAGAAGGGAGGCACATATCCACGAGAAAACTATTTCTAATTGTCAGATGCTCCAAACCTTAAAACAACCCTGTCCTCTATTATTACTACTTGTTTATTTGTTTGTTGCAGAAAATTATTTTCAAAAGTTGTAAGCAGTAAAGAGGTTCCATCTTTAATAGGTGTGCGTGTTACATTATAAAAGCTTCCTGAAACAGGAAGGTTTTCAGAGCATGCTTTAAAATAGAGAGGCTTGAGTAGGCCTTCCTGCAGAGAGAGAGGGTTCATCCACACTTGTTCCTTGCTTTCTGCAAGGTTTTGATTTTGTCCCACAGCTTTCCCCAGTGAAATATACTCAAAGTTGAGTGTTGATTTCATGCTCTTTATTTCAGCTCATGGTAAACAGTGAGCGAGTGCTTTCTCCCAAAACCTCTGGCTATATATACATTATTTACACAATGGGCCCCATGTGATTGGCTGATTCAGCTCCCTTCCTGGAGCCTGATTGGACTGTTCCTGCAGGCCAATCAGGTTGCTGATTCACTTCCTCCTGGAGCCAGATTGGGCAGCTCTTGCAGACCAATCAGGTTGCTGCCTTCTAGCATCCTACCTGCCTATTGTTCTAGGATCCAAGCTCAGTACATAACACCCAGGAAAAAACCTGCTGTTTACTGTTGAATTGTAACAAACATCAATCAGGTTTCCTGCAGTGGGTTTTCCCACTAAAAGTGGGACCCATGCTTAGAAAGCAGGGGACAAATGGAAGAAGATGTGAGACAAGTGGGTGTGTGGATGAGTCCTCTGTTCCACAATAATGCGGCCACCGTGGAGAGGAACCTCAATGCTGCTTAAACATTAAGCAGAATAGTTTGTATACCCATTGACACTTGTGGGAATGATGGTTGGCAAAAGATTTGGTGTGAATGATTTGGAAATCATTTGTGTGAAAAGTTTAAACTGCTATGAGAATGGACAGACCACAGGACACCCTAATTTTTTTGTTCATTCAAGTGCTATACAATAAGCCAATATGCCAAAGGTGTGATAGATTTTGAAATGGCTGCCATATTTTTTTGTTAATCTGGTTTTAGAAGTAGATCCACGTAATTTCTTTTCAGTTTTGGCAGGAAGCCTTAACTTAATGATTATAGGGAGGAAAGTGCATAGAACTGACTTGCAGAATATCCAAGTTGAAGGCAGTAACACTAAGCAACAAACACAAAAGGAGCTAAAAATTCCGATGAATTGTCTTGTGAACAATGTGCAAGTATTGTCCTCTTATAATTGCTGTCAGAGGATTTGCCTAGCTAAGTTATTTTGAAAGATAAGACAAAAAAACGGAGGTTGTCCTATACATCAGTTACTCTAAATGATGCTATAACAAATTTAGTTGCTAGTAGAGCAAGACTTGAAAAGATGATGGTTTGATGGATGCTGCTGGAATTTGCCTCTAGGGGTTTCATATCCATGGCTGAACTTTTGAACTTAGTCCTCACAATATTCCATTTCCCCTTAAAATTCCTAACAAGAGGGGCAATAACCTGAGATCATCAGATCAAGAAAACACAGACAGTTGTGAAAGAGATCCAGATACACCCGAGGACCAGATTGGAACTCACCCAGCCTTCTAGGGGCTGCATTTTAATGTTGGACAAGGGAAAACAGAACATCCTCCTCCTTCAAAAGACTGGGAGGAAAGGGGTGTCCATCAAGCCCCATCCCTCATTTCACAAACACACATGCACCATTTACCAGGCACAACATATTGTCTCCCATGAATATGCATACATGCAGCCTCATCCATACAATCTCACGCATCAGACACGCAGGCAGGCATGACCCTAAGTTATAAAGGCCCTTAGCTACAAAGAGAACATAACAAACAAACCTTCCCTTCTAATTCCTCCTGGTGATGGCAGTGAAGATGGAAAAATAGGGCAGGCCAGAGAAAAGTCTCTTCAGAGACATTGGTCCTCGGGTAACTTGAGACCTTGACCTGTCTGGACTTTCCCTCAGCATGTAGAATTGGTAGTATATGTTCTGGTTTATCTCAAGCCCTATTTAGGCATTCAAAGAATGCATGGGGGAAGTGTAGAGAGGGCATGTGGGGCTTCATGTGCCAATCCTACCCTCAATGTCCCCATAGCTGACACACATGGCCCACCCTTCATGGCACTGGGTTCAGTTGGGCCACAACTTTTCAACAAAAGGAGGTCTGCCATGGATCAAGCTGTGTGGAGGTTTGTTAATCTGGGAGGGCTTAAATGAAGGCACAACTAAGGCTAAATGGAACAATCGCTTAAGATGCTACTCCCTCACCATAACAGAAATAGAGACATTTCTCTATAGCCTTAACGGGGAAGTTCCCATTGCTGCCACATAGGGAAATTCAAAAAATAAGACCCCCCCTCCCCACCATCCCAGTAAGACCCCCAGTGCATGCAATTATTTGAGGAAAAGAAATATGCATAGCTGTACTCCACACAAGCAGCAAACATCTTGGGTGAGATAAGAGATTGTCTGAAGGGTTTTTCACTGAATGTGCATTCGGCAAGCCTCTGCCTAATCCGGAATCAGGGTTCCTGATTACCCAGAGGCTTCTAGGTTCATTCATCCAAACACATCTAGAGGCAGTGGCGTAGCGTGGGTTGTCAGCACCCAGGGCAAGGCAAGTAATTTGCGCCCCCCCCCCGCTGCACTGTCCCTCCCCCAGATAGTCCCTCGCTCTCTCTCCGCACCGCACCGCACGCCTGGCACCCTCCCCTCCGCAGTGGGCGGCGACCCGGCGGCTACGAACCGGATTCGCACAGCCAACACTGCAGTGAGAGAGAGTGAGTGAGCCAGGTAGGGGCAGAGAGCTGCGAGTGCGAGCGCGCCCCCCCCAGATGTTGCGCCCAGTGCGGCCGGCCCCCCCTGCACCCCCCACGCTACGCCACTGTCTAGAGGTCTCCTTCCTCCCCGTTGTCATGTTTATATTCCCTGTTCAGGCATAACACCTGATCAGATCACTTACCTCATGTGAATGTGACTGAGAAAATATTTGCCTAGAATACATCAATATTATCCTGTGGCACACCTACTGAAAATCTGTTTTTGAAATACTAATAGAGTATTAATGTCTCTTGTCTGCCTGAAATCAAAATAAGATTAAGGCTTAATATATATATCTCATGCTGATACAAATGCAAATAGTTTTTCTCAGCATGAGTTTTTAAATTCTCTTGCAGGCAACAATATTTTAATAGATAGTATTCTTCAAAGCATTAATAACAAAATCCTAAAACTGTACATTAGCAATAATATGCACATTTACTGGTTTGCCTCTGTGAACTGATAGTTATTTATGGAACAGTAAGTTGATCTTACGATATGTTTTCTAATTCAATGCTTCTACACAAAAGTAGTTCAGGCTTCAATCCTGTATCTTTTCCCCTGGAAGTATGTACCCCTGAAGTCAATGGGTTCATCTAGTGATAGCTATAGCTGAGTAAATTGCTGTGATTCTATGAACGTGAGAATAAGCTGAACTAGGTGGGCTTGCTTCTCAATGAATATGGATAGGATTGCATGGAATAAGATTCCTAATCCTTCATTTCGAATCATTCAGAGCTTCTTCTTGTGAAAGTCTCCTTCCAGCCAATAGAGAAGCTCCGTAATCATTTCACATGACTAGGAGTTTCACCCCTGAAAAACAGTATCTAACCTAAAGTGTAGTGGAAAAAGATGATTTGTTGTTCTTTAGTCATTTAGTCGTGTCCGACTCTTCGTGACCCCATGGACCAGAGCACGCCAGGCACTC
The DNA here is from genome assembly GCF_965153285.1 of Podarcis tiliguerta. Classification (NCBI taxonomy): domain Eukaryota; kingdom Metazoa; phylum Chordata; class Lepidosauria; order Squamata; family Lacertidae; genus Podarcis; species Podarcis tiliguerta. Next base: position 38,699,015 of record NC_139544.1, read on the forward strand.
CTGTCTTCCACTGCCTCCCGCAGTTTGGTCAAACCCATGTTTGTAGCTTCGAGAACACTGACCAACCATCTCATCCTGATGATTTACATGTCATTATAGAATTACTGTTGCTGTTCTTTCCATTCAGCTGTTGTTGTTGCTGAATGTGTCCTTGAACTCTGATAATAGCTCTTTCTTGCCCACATGGAAGAAACATGGGGATATGCAATGTGTGTAGCCTACATTACAAAGGAAACATTTACATTCATTGCTCTGCCCATTCCTCCCCCCCCCCCCCCGGTCCTGCTCAACACTGGCGTGCGGCCCCGAGAAGATTTCCAAAAAGGGAATGTGGTCCTCGCTCTCCTTACCCCTGCTTTATATTTTTCAATATTAATATCACCAGCTTTTTCCCCTAGAAACACATCAGAAACACATTGATAGCAATGGCACAATAAAGCAGATTTAGAAAAACCACCCCAGTTTCTGATTTGATCCCGGAATGTCCCACTTTTCCTTAGGATGCCTCTATTTTCACGGGAGAAATGTTGGAGGGTATGGCGTTATCCGACCCCTGAGCCATCTGAAGACAATCCTGCACAGTGAAGATTTTTTTTATGTCTCATGTTGGAAGCCGCACAACAAAAACCTGAAACATTTGTGGTATAAAAAATTATAGGAGTTCAGCTGGAAGCTATAGGACATGCACAGATTGGAAATGAAGCACTTTGTCTGCTCCGTACCTTTTGCAGACACAAATAGTATTGCCAGCAGGGTTCCATATAACCACCCCGATATCCTCGTGATCTGCTGGGTTTTTTAGACTGGAGAAAATTCCAAGTCACTCACTTATTCTAGTAAGACTGATAGATTTTTCAAAGCTGTTTAACATTTGAAACTATGCTTACACTATCATAACCTTGGTTCTTTTGCAATCAAAGCATTGAGCTGCCTCCCGCCCAGATCATTGTCCCTCAGAATGTTATAGTTCCAGATTAATTATAGCACAAATAAAATCCTCCATCTCCTGTGTCTTTCATTAAAGGAGCTGCCAATTCTTTAGCTGACCCACCTCTCTACATCATTCCTGAGGGTCATAATCAAGGTGTTGTGTCCTTTACCTCTCCCTCATCTCTTCTCGGTGCAGCCCCCCTCACCTGGCATTGGAGGCATTCTCTCATTGTAAATTAGCAGAGTGAGCCTGTCCAACAGCAAAGGAGAACAAGGAGAATTATGAGGACACACATCCTTACATTATGTTCCAATCCATTTGTTTGGATATGAACTTCAAGCTGTCACTCACACACCAAGGGCAACAGCACAGCCGGTGCTTCCATTAGTCAGACTGAGGCAACTGTCTCAGGTGGTGGGCACAGGGGCAGTGAATTAGTGCCTCGGATGGCTCCAATCGGCTCACCCTTTCCTTTCTCTCTCTTTGAAAGTCCTAAAGGGTCCTCAAAGGGAAGCTTTCTGGGCAAACTGGCTGTGAAGATGCCCCTGATGCTACCGCAGTTTGCTGTGGTGGCATTTGTTGTTGTTGTTGTTTAGTCGTTCAGTCGTGTCCGACTCTTCGTGACCCCATGGACCAGAGCACGCCAGGCACTCCTGTCTTCCACTGCCCCCCGCAGTTTGGTCAGGTTCATGTTTGTAGCTTCAAGAACACTGTCTAACCATCTCGTCCTCTGTCGTCCCCTTCTCCTTGTGCCCTCCATCTTTCCCAACATCAGGGTCTTTTCCAGTGAGTCTTCTCTTCTCATGAGGTGGCCAAAGTATTGGAGCCTCAGCTTCACGATCTGTCCTTCCAGTGAGCACTCAGGGCTGATTTCCTTAAGAATGGATGCATTTGATCTTCTTGCAGTCCATGGGACTCTCAAGAGTTTCCTCCAGCACCATAATTCAAAAGCATCAATTCTTTGGCGATCAGCCTTCTTTATGGTCACAGCTCTCACTGTGGTGGCATAAGCTGCCTTAAAGCATTTCCCTCCTGATTTTAGGCATCATTAGCCACCACAGCAAACTTTAGCAGTGGCACGGGAACTTTCATGGCCACCTCACTCAGAACGTCTTGCTCTGAGCACCCACTAGGTACTTTCTGGAATGAGGGATGGGATGTAAGAGGGCACAAGAAACAAACAAAGAAAAGAAAAGAAAAAACTGGGGAGGAGAAGGGTGTGCAGCCACTGCTCTCACAAAGAGGAGGCTGGACGACAGAGATGGGAGATGAAGGGAAGGCAAGGCAAGACTGGTGGCTTGGGTGGTCCAATCTCTTGTAGACGCTCTGGGCAACAGATTTTCATGTTCAATGGTAGACTGTGTGAGGTTGGGGTTGGAATTGTCCCCAGACACATGCTGTACTTAAAAGCATGGAAACAGCTTTGATGCATACAGTACGCTGCATTCGAAAAATTCAGGAAAAGGTGAAATAACAGTATGGGAAATGGTTCGGCAGCACACACAGGGGGATTTTTTGTGTGCTTCGTGACTTTTTTTGTCACAGAATCAAAGCACCCACCAAGAGAGAGAACGTCTATATGTATGAACTTCACTTTTATTCGCAGAATTTATGGCCTCAAGCCATGAAAGTGAACCTCTCCCTGCTGTCATTTGACAAGCTCCCAGATTCCTGAGGTCTGTGCAAAGTTTGGCAAAGGACTACACCCTGTGTAATAAGACGGTGACAGTTTTGTACATGACAAAACAGGTCAGGAACTTGCGAAAACGTTTTTTGCAGCTTCCCTGCAGGAAATTACACCAGTTACTCTGTAACCCGCTTAACTAGGTTTGAAATGAAATTTTGTGGCTAAGGGAGACTTTTATTTGTCTTTATTACTATCATTATTCTATTTAGCAGCCAAGTGACAAAGTGTAGCATTGTGTTTCGCTTGACCATGTGATGACATATTTATAACGTTAGTCCCTTGAACGAAAAGGCTTTCCTGGAATGGGTAGAGAAAGGAGGTTAGCATAGGAAGCCTCAGACACCACAAGCTTACCCAAGTGCTTAAAAAAATATAATTGAAAATGTAGCTTTAGAAATAGTGTTGGTGCTCAAAGCTCAAAAACAGTTATTTAATTTAACCATTAAGAGAAGAATTCAATGTAGCACTAAGTAAAAGTCCCTTAGTGGTGTACTAGATGCTCTAGCAAAATGTCTTGTGCAAGAGAAGGTGCAGGGAGCCAGCTTGGTGATTGTTAAATAAATTGGAGTTCTTGTTATTAAATATACCAAGAAAAAAGCACACCAAGAACTCAGGCCAATGTAAGTTTCAATAGTGGGAGTGGTCCCTACTCACAAGTCAATAGTCAATAGTAACAAAAACTAATCCATTCAGAAGTATGTATTCTGACAAGAATTACAAAGAATTACAAACTCAAATAGAGATTACAAACTCTAACAGAGATTACAAACTCGAACTCATACATATGTTTATGAGTAGTAGAGGGTAGCTGAACTCCACCTCCCAGCAGACCCAACTAACATTAAACCTGATGTCTGGGGCTACTGGTTTTGCAGTCCAAAATATTTGCATGGCATCAGATCAGTGCTGGATTTAGGTTTGATGAGTCCCTAAGCTACTGAAGGTAATGGGGCCCTTTATATGTCCAGCTGTTTTTTGTGTTGAATATATGCTATATGGTAATTTATGGACCTAATAGGTATCTAAAGCCATTTGCACATAACAAAATATGAATTTTATCAAAGTAATTGTTGAACTGAAATACAATTAAGAAGAAGTATATTAATCGTGAAATACAATTAAGAAGAAGTGTATTAATAGTGAAATAATGATTAAGCTCTAACTGTATGTAGGTTTTATTTTATTTGGTTTTTTATCTTATATTTTGGAAATGTACATCCAGTGTTTTTTTCCTTTAATTTGTTGGGGGGACCCTCAAGAGAGTGGGGCCCTAAGCTATAGCTTGTTTAGCTTATACGTAAATCCGACACTACATCAGATTGAAGATGGTTTCTCTTATACAACCATCTCCAACCTGGTGCTCTCCATATATGTTAGGCTCCAACTCCTGTCAACCCCAGCCATGATGACCATCAGTTGGGTATGATGAGCGCTGGAGTCCAACACATTGGGCTGACAAGGGCTGAAAAAAGGCTTCTCTCATGTTGTGTTTTCCTGTGCCCCTGACACCAGCCCTAACTTGCAGATTTCGTATGACCGGGGAGAATAAAGGAGTTCTTTCACAGCTTGGCTTTGGCTGGAGCTGAAGCTAGCCAGATCAACTTGCTTAGGAAGGAATGACAGGTGAGACTAGATGGAAGGAACTTAGGAAGTTAGACATTTCCTCTGAGCCAACCAAAATATAGGGTATTAGGGCCACTCTGTATACTAAGGGCCCAGTTATATCTTAAGTTTGGACCTTTACAGCTTCTTTCATGAGCAGAACTCTCGTTCTAAGAATGGTTTTCTTTAGTCTGCAGAGTAAAAACTTGAATCTAATACTATGTATCTTAGGTGGTACCTAAATCCATAAATGGCTTCACTCTATTTGGAGTTGCATGAAATAACTACACTGAGGATTTGTATCCACTGATGTCTGTAAAATAGCATGTGCCTTCTCATTATTTTATTAATCACTTGCAAAGAAAGAAATCTGAGGCACAAGCATGATAGGTCATTGTCAAGAAGTTCCAATTTATTATTATTATTTTAAGTAATAAAACTGGGAGAGTTGTTGGTTCTTTAAAAACATTACCAGTTTAATCAGCAAAGTTGGTAAAAGTTGAAAACAGCTACGTAGGGCAGCTGATTCTGAAACTTTCTGCATGGTAAATTATCCAGTTTCTCCTACTTTTTATGAATGAACTTTTGGTGCTAATTAATGCAAATAGCTTGACAGGTGTTCATCCAGGTTGCCTGGTGCTGCTTTAAAAACCAATTATTTGATGAGGATTTCTGTGACTGCTTAAATGACACATTTGTGCATTTGCAGAGGCTGAAGCAATTTCTTCTGATGATAGTGTGGTTTTGATTGGCCTTGTTTGATTACTGTCTGTCTGGGTTATTCTTGATGGCAGGTGATATGGAATATACCTCATTAGGATAACTTGATTACTTCCTTTTACTCTTGTCCACCTTCCTATGCCTTAAAGAAAAACTAATGATTTTTTAAAAGAGTTTTTGGCTAATCCATATAAATGGCCTGTTGATTTAATATGCTTATTCTGTTTTAAAGCCTGAATTTACACCCTTAACATGGATAAGGGTACCTGTTATGAAATATGTTTAATCCATTATCAACAGAGTAAAAACTGGTGGGAAATGCTAGTGTTGTAGCAAATTCCAGAATTTACCTATGCACTGTGTGAAGAAGGACCTAATTTTGTCAGCTGTGGATCTTCCAACATTCAACTTCATTGAATGACTCTGAGCTATTATTATGAGAGAGGGAGAAAAACATCCATCCATATTTTTTTCCATGCATAATTTTATTCATGCCTATAATGTTCACTTCTTGCATACTGAAGAGAAAAAAATACACATCACCTGGGAAGACAGCTGAACTAATGCCAGTGTACTGGAAGAAGCAAAGATCACCAGTGTCGAAGCAATGATTCTTTAACATCAACTTCATTGGACTGGTCATGTTGTGCGGATGCCTGATGATCGTCTTCCAAAGCAACTACTCTATTCCAAACTTTAAAATGGTAAGCATAATGTTGGTGGTCAACAAAAGAGGTTCAAAGACTCTCTCAAGGCAAATCTTAAAAAAAATGTAGTATAAACACGGACAATTTGGAAACATTGGCCTGCGAGCGCTCCAACTGGAGAGCAGCCTTTGCCAAAGGTGTCATGGGTTTTGAAGATGCTCAAACTCAGGATGAAAGGGAGGAAGGCTAAGAGGAAGGTACGCTTGGCAAACCCTCATCATGATCAACTCCCACCCGTAAACCTATGTCCCCACTGTGGAAGGCTGTGTGGATCCAGAATTGGCCTCCACAGTCACTTACAGACTCACTTTTAAAACTGTGTTTATGGAAGACAATCTTACTCGGCTACAAATGATCGCCAAAGAATAAGACCTTTAATCCAAAATGCTGCAATCCCTCCTGATAGGATAGTTGTTCCAGTCCCTTAATCACTTTGGTTGCTCTTCTCTGAGCCCAGTGCAGCTCTTACTTGTGAGAAAGCATCACTAGACTCAGTGGGACTTCTGAGAAAGCAGGTCCAGGACTCATATACTATGAATGTCCCCCTCTTTCTATGTCTGGGATTCATTTCAGTAGCTTTAGGTTGCATTCCTATAAATGTTTGTTCATAACTAAGTCCAATTGGGTTCAGCTGGGCTTACCACCAAGTAAATGGGTATAGGATTGTATTCTAAGGTTGAAATTCCATAGACGTCTACCTCATAGTAAGGCTGCAATCCTAACCCAACTTACCTGGGAGTAAGCCCCACCAAATTTTATTGGGTTTACTTCTGAGTAGACACAGTTAGCTTTCTGCTGTAAGGCTGAACCAAAATCTAAATCTGCTCATTAGATAGGGAGATTTTGTTGTCAGATACATATGCAAAATTACACAAAAACTGAAAGTGTTTTGCTATTTTTTTGTTATTCTGGAAGCCCCAAAAGAGGCTCCCCTAAGACAGATCAGATAGGTTGGGGCTCAGCTCTAAACATAAACCTGCGTAGAAGACAGGCAGCTTCCCTGATTTGGGACCATGAGGTGGCTGTACTGTTCAAACTGTCTGCACACTGAATTTCACCATCTGTTATGTCCCATATTATAATTGAATTTTGGTTGCCTTCCCCTCTGGGACAATCAGAATTTAAGCAGTTCAGCGGATAGGGTAGAACAAATTCTGTCCTGGGACTCAACAGAGGACAAGTCTGCATGAACTGTCCAATTTGTCTAATGTACCTAAATTTGCCTAAGGGACTCAAGACCTGCTGAACTGCACCAATTTATTAAAACATTACGTACTCTAAACAAAGCTATAAAAGTACCCCAATGTACAAATAAAAACATTAAACAATAAAATTCATAAGCTAAAATCATCACATGGTCACTAATGTTAAAAACAAGATCAATTAATACAGTGTGCAATTTGTACTCAGAGTTTGGTGACAAAGATAGAGCATAGCCTGAGGTAGATAGATAGGATCAAATAAATTCATCTCCTTTACAGTTAATGGCTACCTTGGCTATATAATTTGCTCTAATATTCCTAGCAGCAGTTGCAAAAAGTGCTACCCGCCAGGTCACATACTTATCTGTGTCTGCAAGGAGATATAAAATCATGACAAGGGGGTTCTGGCCAGGGGACCCTGTCATTATAGGTACCAAAAATCTTTTTCTTGCAGCATTATATAACGGACAGTGCAAGATATAATGCATAAGGTCCTCTACTTCAGAACATCCCCTAATGCAAACATGTTTGTTTTTTGGTATGCCTCTGTGTCTCCCATCTCTATAAGAAGAGCTTATTGTATTTAGTCGTAGCTCTGTAAAAGCTTTTTGAAGCTGTGCAAAAGTCAATTCATTAAAATAAGATATGTGTTCATTGACCTCTCTAAGTTTAAAATACCATGGGGCGCATATAGATGTGCACATAGAGTTTAGTCGTTTTTAGTTGCCACTGCCCTTATGTTTCGTTTAAAAATATTTTTCTGTGAATATAAGGGGAGTTCTTTAATCTCAGTCACTGAGAAGTCACATTTGCCCATCAGTCGGGCAGCATGATGTACCCAGTTTTTAAGGGGTAATCTATTTGAGAGCTCAATCAGGCATTTTTTTGGTAGCCTAGTGTTGTCCATCTGTTGAACTCTAAACCAGTAACAGAGAATTCTTTTATCTATTTGGCTCTCTATGCTCAACATGCGAGTTTCCAACCTGACCATGGCAGATTGCATGTCTTTGGGTAAACCTAAAAGAACTCTTAAAAAATAATTCTGTGGGGGTTCTATAAAAATCCATAAAGGATTTGGGAACCACATCCTCCGGAGTTCGATAATAGAAATATGGGATAGGTATAAAAATTTATTAGAACCAAAAGTTCCACACTGGTTATATTTTTTTTCTTTTTTCCCTCCTCCAAAAACTAGGTGCTCATATAATGCATGTTATATGTTATTTTCATCAATATATGCACTTTATCCTAGTGTATGCAATTTTGTCCTAGTGTATGCAATAAATACTAATTACTTGGTGGGAGAAATGCACTGCAAATCAGAAGACATGCAAATTTGGTAGGATGGCTGTGTTTCAGTTCACATAGTGTTTTAAAATGTGCAAATTAAGTAAATTCACTCTTAAATGCAAACTGAATATCTAATTTAGCTCAGCTGGTAGAGCATGAGACTTTTAACCACAGGGTCAGGGGTTTGAGCCCCACATTAGGCAAAAGATTCCTGCATTGATGAGCCTTGTGGTCCCTTCCAACTCTACAATTCTGTGATTCTATGGATGGATGGATTTTCTCCCCCACTCCTAGAAGCGAATAAAACCCCTCTCGTATCCTGTTTGGTATTTGCTAGTCAAAAGCAAGCAAGCAAACAGTAAGTTTTTGACTTTCTGCAAAATTCCCTAGGACTTGTCCTGTGCAAAGCCCTTTTAGATAAATGAGAGCATTTTTTGATTGATTGCCTGTCAGTGTGATGCACAGTAGAAAAGAATACATTGCTCAGAAGTGCAGCTGATGCTTTGTACGCTGAAGGTCCCTGGTTCAATTCTGGGTGACTCTGGTTAAAAGGATCTCTGGTAGGTGAGAAGCCCTGGAGAGCTTCTGTCAGAGCAGGCAGCCCAGAGCCAATAGATCTGACAGCTTAAAAAAACACAAAAGGCAGTCTTTTATTTCCAAAGGTTGTGAGGTTTTAAAGAAGCCATCATGCAATGAGCATATTAGTGGCCAGTTGCAACTCCTTCCCCACATCCACTTGGGGGGGTGGTGCTGGGAGAAATTAAGTGCTTGCACATTTGTTACCCTTTGACATCGCTGAAGAACATAAGAAGAGTCTACTGAATCAGGCCAAAGGCCCATCTAGTCCAGCATCCTATTCTCACAGTGGCCAACCAGATGCCTATGGGAGGTCTGGTAGCATTCTCCCCAGAAACCTGTATTCAGAAATCCAACAGTGGAGGTAGAACATAGTCATCATAGAATTGTAGAGTTGGATGAGACCACAAGGGTCATCTAGTTCAACCCCCTGCAATGCAGGATTATTATTATTTTTTGCCTAGTATGGGGCTCAAACCCACAACCCTGAGATTAAGAATCTCATGCTCTAACAACTGAACTCTCCCATCATGGTCACTGATAGCCTTGTCCTCCCTGAGTTTGTCTAATTTTCCTTTGAAGGACTATAACTGTTTCTTCTGGGAGCAGATCCCATTGTTTCACTATGCATTGTATGAAGAAGCACTTTCTTTTGTCTAAACAAAATTTAAAAATTCCTTCCAGTAGCAACTTAGACACTAACTAAGTTTCTTATTGGTATGAGCTTTCGTGTGCATGCACACTTCTTCAGATACACCTGTCTGTCCTGAATTTTCCAGCATTGAGTTTCATTGGATGTCCAGGTCTTCTCGTGTTATGGGAGATCTGTTAGCAGAAAGAAATTCTTCTGAAGGTATGCCCCTCTTCTTTCTAAATAACCTGATAGAAATCATAGCTTAGTACTTTAGCCAATAGTACCCCTTTGTTGCTCATATCGATTCTTATTTCCTCTTATAGCATAGGAAACAGTGAGCAACTGTTGTGCAAAAGACACTGAATTTAAATTGCAATCCCAATAATCAGTACAATATATGGCATGAGACATCTGTTTCCTTGCAGCTACTGTGAGTAATAAAAAAGGATAGCTGTGCAGTGTTTAACTAGAGATCCTCCCCCCTCCCCATAAAATAAATATGCCATCTTGTCCTCAGACAAAAACAACAGTTCCATAGCTTCTGTAGTGACCCCTGGAAAAATATTTCCACTAAATTCAAGTGTACTTACTGTAAACACATGCTTGCATGTTCTTTGAACGTAATGAGATACGTGTTCTGAATAAGATGAAGATAAATGAAATACAGAGTAAATGAAGAGTAGGTCCATGTAGGAAAAATACAATAAGGCTTTCTGATTAGATCTATTCATACCTTCTGAGATAGCAGGGAGTAAGTCTTTGCCCTCTAATGTGTGCTGCTCCCCTAAGTATTTCAAGAGGGCTAACATGTTCCTTACTTAGTCTTCTCCAGGCTAAATATAAAATTCTCTCTCACACACACACACATACACACGCCCCGCCATTTCCCCTCTCATAGGACTATTAGTGGCTACTTATCATGATGGCTTTGTTTTAGCTGCACAGTCAGAGGAATATGTCTCTGAATACCCATTGCTGGGAACTGCAAGAGGGAAGACTGCTGCTGTGCTCAGGTTCCACATGCAGGCTTCTCATAGGCATCATGTTGACCTTTGAGGATGCTGCACTTGATGGGCCTTTGACCTGATCCATCAAGGCTCTTCTTACATTCGTATGACTTGCTTTCCATTCTTGTGACCAAACCTGTCAATATCCTCCTTAAAGCTTTTCACCCAGAACTGAACACTGTACGCCTGCTGAGATCTAACAGGTGCAGAGCTATTGCAGATATTAAAATTGTGCAGCTTGAAGCAACTGAGTGCATAAAAACTAACATTGTCCAGATCAGTTAGATACTATTCAAAACTTCTACTTGCAGAACTTTCCTCAGAACAGAACAAAACTAATGGTGAGACATCCAAATAACTCCATACAACTGGTGCATGTCCAGCACAGCCTCAGCATCTTATTAAAAAAAAATGGACCTAGGAACAAAGGTCTGTCTCCTTACAGCCTCCATTTTGCCTGGAGCTGCAGTCACTCTCAGAGAGGCTCATTTACACATCCTTACTCCCACAGAGCCTGGGAACAAAGGACTAAAGGCAACTCCCTTTCAAAATGGAGATTTGCAACCGAATATCTTTGTCATATGATCAAAAAGCACACACTCAGTTCAAGAGCAGAGAACATTCGCAGTTAATTATCATCTAGTTAAAGCTCAGAGAGCAGCACTTCTTTAGCTTCAATGGAATTTCCCCAGAGTTAGCAGCACACACCCAGGCATTCTTCATTTCAGTGTCAATTAATTAATTATATTTAACAAGAGCTAGTGTGGTATAGTTAATAGATCATTAGATATACACCTAGCAGACTTGTGAGGAAATCCCTTCCTGGGAGCTGACTGGTGACCTGAGTTAATCATGAACTTTTAGCCATACCTGGACCACAAGTTTTATCTTAGGATACAAGTGATGATCCCATGCAAACCAAACTTTACATGGGAGGTAGGGAGAGAGACCAATGTGATAGCTAGCTAGCTAGGGAAATGAAAGTATTGTAGCAATTATAATGTTTGACATGCGTTGACCTTCCTGGCAAAGAGGGGTATACCTTATGCAAAACGGGCTAAAATACACCGTCCTGCAAAAAGCACATATTTATAAAAATCTGGCAATATGCATCTATATAAAACAGGACCACCTGCTTTGTCTGCGCACAGATGGGAGTTTTGACTGCTGACAATGCCATGGCCAGTGCCTCTCTTCTACAGTAGGAAGAGGATCAGTTCAGATTTTCTTTTCTTTATTCATGGCTGGGAAGCTTAATCTGCACCAAAGCATGGTAGAAAACAATATCAAAAAGTGAGATTGTAAGCCGTCCAACGTGAGGATATTCTTATTCTATGAACACTTCAAATTACTCAGTAGCAAGTTGATATGCTTCAGCTTCAGCTTCAGCATTTGGTCTTGTCCCCTCAGGGATAAATTGTTTGCAGCTTGCAGAGACTTTACGCAATGAATGATTCCTCATTGAATTGACTCAAATGCTGGCTCCGACAGAAAATTATAACTAATCACGAAAAGATGCTTTTAAACAGCTGAACAGATCGACTCTACATCTGAGGTTGGCATCGCACAACAGTGGAAATCTGTCTGGAATGTCCTAGTTTCAGATTTTGCCTCCATGCAGCTAACTTAACACTGAAATCTCAAGATTCTCTGTTGGTAATAACAGAGTATATTAAAGTATATTAAAAACCCAACAACAACTATGCAGCAAGGCACTCTGGATGCCTTATCTCTACTAAGTACAGAAGCAGATGTGTTATGTAAGATTCGTTCTGAGGATCTGCTGAAGTACTTTGCAATTAGAAAAAGTAGGAGAAAAAAATCAAATATAAATAAAGTGGAAGTAGACAAAAATAAACATTATTTTCCATCTTACTGTAGATTTTTTTCATTTTGAAAAATACAATTTTATTTTACAGTTTATTATTGTTTATAGTTTGAATTAGGTATATATGAGGACACCAAAATCTTTTAAGTGCTTAGGGCCTCTAAAGTTCTTAATCTGGCCCTGGTTTAGGATGCCACAATCTATCACTGCAGATTCTTTCCCGTTTGCCAATACTTATAGATCCCATATCTATAGTTTGAAACCCTAAAAGTATGGTTTGTCCTGGCTGACACAGCCAAGGAAATGTATTGAGGCTCTGCATTCCCTGTGCCTTGAATAGAAAATGGACCAAAAATATAATCCTTTTTTCACACCCTGACGGAACTGAAAAAGAGGATGTTTGGGATTTGAAGGACTGTCTCCTGGGACAACTGAGGAGACGAAAAGGGATAATCATGAGATCCCCAGTGTCTTCTGGCCCCAGAGATAGAGCTGCTTTTCAAAGGTACTCATGGTAAGAATCCCAAAGAGCCCAGGAACGCAAGCCTCTTAGCTTCCCTCAGAAAGTAGATAAGTGCCGTGAGAGCAAAATGAGGTGGCAAAGTTGACAACTGTAATACTTTCCCAGCACCTTCTGAAGAGCTAAGAAGATACTCCTGACACTTCTGCTAGCAATGCTGTTGCAGAATCCTTTTCTTCATTTCCCCTCGGTGTCCAGGTTTATTGTATATAAAATGAGGTGTGCCACCGATGTTGACTTTCTGCTTTCGTCTGAGTGGCTTACTCATTGCCTCTTTCTTTCCCCAGTGATTGACTACCTGGTGTAAACAGAAGGAAATGCAGACTAAATACACTATTTGTATATACATTTTGGTACATGTTTTTGAGCTGTGCCCCAAAATTTGGAGAAATGCAAAGACTGAATAACAACTTAATTTAGATCCATGCATTAGTCTAGGAAGTCGGAATCACAAACACAATTCTTGAACAAAATTCTAAATATACCAGTGATAATGTGGAACCTTTGGATTTGGAAGAATTATACCTCTTCTTCTGACAGCCATTTGCTACAAAGCAGGAGGAGGAGAGGGCTAGTGGCCTCTACTCCTTCTGGTGGGCTTCCCACAGGCATCTGGGTTCACCCTGTGGATGCTGGACTAGACAGACTTTTGGTCTGATCTGTCAAGGCCCTTCTTGTGTTATTTTATGGTTATTTTAGGTGTGTCTTAAGTAACACTGGAATGCCCAATTACAAAGCATAATGGGTTAAACAGCTCTTCCATACCCTTCAACATTTCTCCAATGAAGGTGAGGACATCCTATTCAATACTAATAGTAATTTTATTATTTATGCCCCACCCATCTGACTGGGTTGCCATAGTCACTCTGGGCGGCTTCCAAAATATATAAAAACATTACAAAGCATTAAACATTAAACAACTTCCCTATACAGGACTGTTTTCAGGTGTCTTCTAAAGCTTGTATAGTTACTGTTCTCCTTGGTTCAGGGGTCACATAACTCCATACCCTCCAACGTTTCTCATATGAAAATAGGGGCGTCCTAAGGAAAAGTGGACACAGGTGGTGCTGTGCTTAAACCACAGAGCCTAGGACTTGCCGATCAGAAGGTTGGCGGTTCGAATCCCCGCGACGGGGTGAGGGGTCCCTTCACCTTTACCTTTAAGGAAAAGTGGGACGTTCTGGGACCAAATCAGGAATTAGGATGGCTTCTGTAAATCTGGAAAACAGGGAGACTTGGAGAGAGAAAGCTCACTGGATTGACTCAAGTAGGCCGCTATCTCTGTGACTAACTGGATTACAGGCTTATTTGGAAGATAAAATGAGATAGCCCCATAATATCCTGCCATTTACTCTTTTAAGGATGGATGGATAAATACATATTGGGAGAGATGTGTTTTGTAGTCTAAATAGACAGTTCCTTATGTTAACACAAAAAAGGATTCTTTGTACTTGAAGGCAGGGTATGCCCATTTCATCCTTTCCCGTTCATTATTTTCATTTACTGATCCTCTCTCCATTGCAAGGTAATTTAGTGAACACAATGCTGCTGCACGTTATTTGATTAGCCGGAATCATGCGCCTCAGGGCCGGGTATCGACAAAATACAAACAGAGCCTCCAAACATTTGTTTTAAATTTTTGTGAGGTTGAAGAAAAAAAGTGCAACTGACATTATAATGCGAGCTTACCTCTCTCTATATAAAGCATTATATAAAGTATATATAAAGCATCTAATCTACATGTCTAGCTGGAAATGCGTACAGCATCAAACAGTCAGAAGCCAAATTATTCAAAATATCTATGTGCAATTTCACTTTAATGATTCGTTTACTTCTTAGCAGTAAACACAGTAAGCAATTGACTTGCACTCTCAGGCATTCATTGCTTTTCATTACCGTATCATCACTTCTTCAAGTACCAAACTCCAGTGGTGAGTGTTACCTGGATTGTAGCCAAAATAGGGCAACTGAGAAATCAGCAAGCTTGGGGTAACCCTGAGATTTGTAAGAAACACATTTATAATCTATTGGGGGAGGTGGACTATGAGAGTTAACCTTTTGGCCTCAAAATAGCTCAAGAACAACTGTTTTATCATTCATTGTGCTTCTGAACAGTTCTCCATTCAAATGAATCCCAGGGTGGTTTACAAATTAATAAAACATACACAATATCAAAAACTTATCAATGAAGCAGCAGTTGAAAACAAGTGGACAAAATATAGCAGCAAATACAAATTAAATAAAACTTTCAAAACCAAAAAGCTACCATATATACCCACATTTTATGTTGTGAACCGCTATGAGATCTATGAGTATAGGGCTGTATACAAATGATGATCATAATAAAAAAATAAAAATAAAACATTGAAGACACATTGTTTTCCCCAAAGATTCTGGGAACTATAGTGCTCCCCCCTCATAAGCTACAATTTCCAGCACCCTTTGCAAAATACCCAGGATTCTTTGAAGGAAGTCACATGCTTTCAACGTAATTTAAATGTGTTATGAGTATGCAGCTTTTCGCTGGCAGTTTCTTCATTGGGCTTATCTTCCCTAAAGGACACATGGGTCTTTAAGCAAGTGAATACCTTATTTTTATTCAATTGTAAAGCTAACTTATTGTAGTGCTGTTTTGTTTTCCTACTGTTTTATGTTCTTTGCTGCTGGTGGTTTTATTGTTGTTTTTTCTGGTTTGGGTTATCTATTTTATTGTGGTTCTTTATCTTAGCTTTTGCTTCTTTCTCTGTGTGTGTTTACAACAAAATTATGGCTATTAAGCTACAGCTTAACACTACTGGATAATGTCAGTTGCTGAGCAGCATGCAAATGTTATTGATTAAATAAAATCAGTAATGTCTGATAAGCAAGATGGTGTCTCTGGCCACTGGTGGTCTATTCAGGAGTTGATAGTCTTGAAAGCAGTTGCTGGAGTCCATGAAGAAATGTAACTTGGTGGATTACATTTTTCCACTTAAGAAATGTATTAACACTCTCGGGTAAGTATTTTACAGCCTAACACTTGGCGGTAGCTGTGCCAGTGATGACTCACCGCTTTTCTCATATTCCATCTTCTTTTGGTTCAGAATAGAATTGTAGAGTTGAAAGGGACTCTGAGGGTCATCTGGCCCAACCCCTGCAATTCAGTAATTTCAACTGAAGCACCCATGGCAGATGGCGAGCCAACTTCTGTTTAAAACCTCCAGTGAAGAAGACTCTTCCACCTTCTGAGGGAATCCGTTCCACAATCAAACAGTTCTGAAAGTTCTTCCTTATCATTTGTAAACCGCTTAGATGCCTATTTTAGCATTCAACAATAAATCTATAAATAAAATGGCAAAGATCGAAGAAATGATTGTTACTGGGGGGCTGGGAGAACTTTTTTCTGTAGAAATTCTATAGCAATGAATTGAAGTTTAGAAATGGACGACTGTATTCTTGACCTACTTCACTTTGGGATTGGGTCTGATGTCATGATTTGGCTAAATCCCCACAAAATATGAACTCTAGAAGCCTATGATTGCAATGGCACTTAGTTCTGGTGTCATTCTGCAGTGCACCTCCTCACCCTCACCTCATGTTTTTGACCATGATGCACAGTTTAATGATGTCATGTCACATGTGATGTTATACTATATCAGGAAGAGGAAGAGACTCAGAGTTTTATCTCCCTTGCAATATTTTAGTTCTACCTTCAGAGGTTCTGATATATCGTGTCCTCCCTTAAAGGGGGCACGTGTTGCGGTGAGACCTGGAAACCGAAACCCTGTGTTGTGGGTGGGTAAGATTGGTCAGCCACAACACCCGATTGGTAGGTCCCTCGATGTTGGGTTCAATCTGGCCAATGGATCAAGGGACCTTTATATACCCATGCAAGTGACCCAGAGCTTCCTCTTTCGCCATGTGCATTCGGAACACCCGCCCACCTCTCCCTACTTTTAGGGCTTTTGCTCTTGATCTTGCTATGCCGTCGTGTGTCGTCTGTCGTTAGGACAGGGGCACGGCTGGAATATTCCCACTTGGCTGATTGGCTGTTGCCATTTGGGTTTTGCCTGCCGCGTAGCAAATCGTCACAACTTGTAAGGTTGCTGATAGGCTCTGGTTCAGGTGATAGGGATGGGATAATGCTCTCGTTATCCTTATGTGAAGGGTATTCCGTTACAGGAATCCAGGGACTCAAATGGTTTGGTCAACCCTTGAGAGGGGGTTGTGCCCATGCCTGAGTCCAGTGGGACATCTGTGTGGCAGACATAGTCTGTTCCCGACTTTCTGCCTATCCAGGTGTTCATCCTTGACTGACCTATGCTGGAACCCTGGGACAGCGCTACCTGCATGGCAGGGAGCTAGTCGAACCAAACCCTATGCAACCACTCACTTTCTGTAATCAATAAAGTTGTGGCCTAAATTCTGCCAAAAACCAAACTAAAATTTGAGTCAAGCGTGAATTTATTTAGGGGGGAGGTTTCTGGGTCTGAACACGCAGCTAGAATGATCTAAGCATCTCTTTGTCTAGAAATCAAGCATGGGATTATTCCTATTGCATCTCTTACCCACACTCAAGCTCATTTAGACAGATACCTCATGAGCTGTACTTCTAAGATCGGAAGAACAGTATTATAGTAGATTAGTTAATGATCTACCGCAGGAATGCTAACTTGAATAAAATATTGGTGGGCCTAGGTATGCCCCACCCTGCATAACTGATCACACAATGCAGTGTGTGCACACCATTTGAATGGCAATGCCCATCAACTGGGGGGCGGGGGCCTGGCTTCCTCAAATATTTTATGGGGGGGCAATAAAGCCCCTAGGAGTTGTTTCTATGATGTACTGCCATCACTTAAAGTTCAGGCAGCTTGTATTGTGCCATGAGACAATAAAACTGAGGACTTGGCTATACAGTTGACAGTTTTAAGTGTGTTTTAAGTGCAATGTACAGTGTGACACGAGATGGAGATGGTGAGCCTTATGGAAAATTCAATGTATTTTTTAAAATGCTTAAAAAAAAAAAAGCATTTTCAGAACTGTTTTTATATGTGTGTAGATTCCACCTCAGTGGGAGAGGAGTTTTCTTAACCAGGAACTCTGGAAAAGGCTGCCTACTGGAAAGCAGGATGACTCTGGTCTTCTGCTTCAAGACTGCTGTGCATACTCTGCTGATCATAGAATCATAGAATCATAGAGTTGGAAGAGACCACAAGGGCCATCGAGTCCAACCCCCTGCCAAGCAGGAAACACCATCAGAGCACTCCTGACATATGGTTGTCAAGCCTCTGCTTAAAGACCTCCAAAGAAGGAGACTCCACCACACTCCTTGGCAGCAAATTCCACTGTTGAACAGCTCTTACTGTCAGGAAGTTCTTCCTAATGTTTAGGTGGAATCTTCTTTCTTGTAGACCAGTGATCACACTGGTCGAAGTGTGTTGGGGCCAAGTCTAACAAGTTATGGGCCAACTGACTTCTACAACTGCGTGAGAGTGTGTAGGAAATTGTCTGTTGTACAAGTGCCCCACCCACTTTTGCCTCTGCCCCACCCGCTCTGAAGTTTGCCCAGGAGGGAATGCAGCTCTTGGGCTACAAAAAGGTCCCTTGCACCTTCATTAATAAGCTAGCAGCAAAGCACCATCAATATACTCCATGCCACTGAGTTTCAGTGTTTTTCTTGGCTTCCCAAAAAAGTGAAAGTGATTATAGCTCCGCAGAGAACTTTCCTAGTTAACTTTAGTCCATACAGAATTTCATTTTCCTAAGTGAATACGGAAACCATATAGCAATGGCCAAAGGTCAGCAAACTCCAGCTCTTTCGCAGTTTTATTCCATTAATACAAAGTAAAGTCTCCAGTTAATGAGAGCCATTTCGAGTGTGTGTGTGTGTTTTTCCTTCTCAGAATGAGAGTTCGCCACGAGAGGAAAAGAAATTCCAGCAGCGAAGGTCCCTCCCCTGCAGAACCTCTGCTAATTGTAATGTCCATTCTTATGCAAAACTCCACTTCCCTTGTGAGACCTATTTCTAGCAGGTCAGTGGAGACATTTACTCTGTGATAGCTTCTTAAAAATTGTACATTTATGCATGCAACAATGAGGCAGAAGGGCATTCAAGGCCATGGTGCATGTAAAGCTCCTTACTTTGTGGGACCAATAATTACTGCAAAGTACCTAATTTGCTTTGAAGGATGGGTCCATTAATGTAAAATGAAGGTACTTTACTAACAGAGCAGTAACACACAAAATTTCACCCAGAAAATTTGCTGTCAATGTGTATAGATGTACCAAATGAATATGTACCAAATGGGGACACGGGTGGCGCTGTGGGTTAAACCACAGAGTCTAGGACTTGCTGATCAGAAGGTCGGCGGTTCGAATTCCCTCAATGGGGTGAGCTCCCGTTGCTCAGTCCCTGCTCCTGCCAACCTAGCAGTTCGAAAGCACATCAAAGTGCAAGTAGATAAATAGGTACAGCTCTGGCGGGAAGGTAAACGGCGTTTCCGTGCGCTGCTCTGCTTCGCCAGAAGCGGCTTAGTCATGCTGGCCACATGACCTGGAAGCTGTACGCCAGCTCCCTCGGCCAATAAAGCGAGATGAGCGCCGCAACCCCAGACTCGGTCACGACTGGACCTAATGGTCAGGGGTCCCTTTACCTTTACCTTACCTAATTTGCTTTGAAGGATGGGTCCATTAATGTAAAATGAAGGTACTTTACTAACAGAGCAGTAACACACAAAATTTCACCCAGAAAATTTGCTGTCAGTGTGTATGGATGTACCAAATGAACGGATTTCAGCCATCCCACTTGGTGATGTAATGAGTGACATTTTGGGCTTGTTCACTTGGAATTGTTTTCCTCTCATAATGCTTCCGGTTTGGGTTTTGCTTGTATCTGCAGTTCTTCTCCTATGCTGGAGACATTTCCAGATAGTCAGAGTTCATGTAATCATGAGGAAAACAAAAGTGCAATTAATTTTATGGCCATTCTTTTGGAAAAGAGTGTGTGTGAGGTGGACTAAGATAATTGCAATTACGCCCCACTGAAATCAATGGGGCTTGGAGCATTCCACTGTATTCCAAGCAGGGACCTGGGGTATTCCACTGTACCTGGGGCTTGGAGCATTGCTGGCTACTCTCCTGCGGTTTGGAGCATCACTACAGACTGGTGATTTCATTGCTATTGTGTACAAAAATATTTGGATCAGAGCTTTGGCAGGCAACAAATGCTCATAAGACAAGTACATAAATACTGATTAATTAAAAGATGTAGCAACACTTCTGCCTATTAAATCCCTTAGCACAGAGGTATAATTAGAAAGTGGGGATCAAGAAGAAAAATATTTTTGCATTAGTTCTCCTCCATATGCGAAATGTAATCTGTGCTGCAGTCCTCAAAAGGAATGGACAAATCCAGTTCGTGCCACTTTCACTTGTATTCATTCAGAAGTCCTGTTTCCACATTAATCTGTACAAGATGAATTCATTTAGGTGCGCAGTTAAGCATAGGCTTCAAAATACAGTGGTACCTCAGGTTACATATACTTCAGGTTACAGACTCCGCTAACCCAGAAATAGTACCTTGGGTTAAGAACTTTGCTTTAGGATGTGAACAGAAATTGTGCTGGGGCAGCAGGAGGCCCCATTAGCTAAAGTGATGCTTCAGGTTAAGAACAGTTTCAGGTTAAGAACGGACCTCCGGAACGAATTAAGTACTTAACCCGCGGTACCACTGTATGCATTTCTAACATTTTCTTCTTCTGATAATACAGCACACAGCTTTAAACTCATTTTGATACATTTTTTAAACCCAAGAAAAAATGTTTCTTAACTTTCAGGATGTGCAAAAGCTGGTAGGTATAACTAACCTGCATTTTACTCTGGGTGGCTTGGATCAGGTCAGTTTATACTGTAACTCACAAAGGGAAGAATTCATAGTCCTCAAAAATGGAACCAGCAATGAAGATGTGTGAAGATGTCCAGCTTACCTGAACAATGGTGCAATATACCAATAAATGACCTCTTTGGAACAAAAAGGAATGCATTTCATGTTAAGTTGATAGACATATAATTACAACAGAACTCCAGAGTTGCTGAACAACAAAATGCACAGGTTTATTCTGTGAGCTCAAAAGCAGAAGTAAGTGCAATGTCCTATCTCAAATGTGCCAGGAACATCTATCCACTTAATTTCCTTTAGTTATATACCACAGCTCCATGGATCTTTCACTGTATCTGCAGTTTTGCTGCCTATTATTACCTCTGTCATTCTCTAGGCGGAAAGAGAAATTCTCTTGTCTTGTCATTCCCGTCGCTTTGAGCAAGCAGAAAAATAATGAAGTACAGAATCAGGACTGTCTGGCAGAATGTAAGGTGAAGATATTTTACTTTTGCTGTCCAAAATTTAATTAAAAATAAAATGAGTTTATAAATCAATTTATGAAAGCACAAATCTCCCTTTTAGATAATGTAGCTTTATGTCACACCTGTTTTGCTTTTTGCTATAATTCATCACACCCTCCAGTCTCATTTTAGTTTCAGGTTCTTAGCTGGCATACCAAACAGCACTGAGTATAATTTTTTTCTCATTACCGTTAACTAAACTGTATTAACTCTCATATTGAGCTAGTAAATCTTTCCAGCACCTTATTTATTGGTTGAATTTATACCTTACCCTTCCTCCTAAAGGAGGCCTTATGCTCTATCAGAAAAATTGTGTTGCCCGTGGCTATATTTATGCCCAATCTGCTAGCAAGCAAGCCTCACTGATATAAATACCAAAACAGCAAACTTCAACAGGATTTCTTTTCAATGGGTGTTTGCATGGGAGATTTCCTAGTGGATTGTTCCCGAAGTAGATACCAGATGCAAAAGAAATGCCTTTTATTCCACTCCTAGCCCACAAAGAAACATTGAGTTAAGGATAAGCAAATGCCTTCCCCCATCTCCCTGTTCACCTAAAAGAAATGACAGCGTTTTTTAACAAAAGTAGTCATGAAAAATAAAGAAAACATTAAAATACACACAACCAAACGGAACCATTTCCACACAGATCACAAGAAGATCTAAAATAAAGATACAGGAAACAACACCAACAAACCCCTCCCGCACAACAACAAAAACCCCAAACAACACCTCAGATCAGACCTCTATCCTGTGGCAAATGAACCTCCTGTGAGGTTTACTGATGCTAGTGAAACTCAATAATAAATCTGCCCAGACATAGAATCCAGCACATCCACAAGCCCTGACTTGGAATCAATGGAATTGTAACCTTTTAATAACCGAAACTGAGATTCAGCAATTTCTCTTTTTTGTGCCTGCATTGTTTGAATGGTTGGCATGAAGAATTATCTAAACCCTACTATCTTTGGGCATGCCCAGCTTTTTAAAAATGACATTTCTATCCCACCTTTCTCCAGTGAGTTCAAGATGGTGGTCATGGTTCTCCTCCTCATTTAATCCCCACAATATTGCTGTGATGCAGGTTAGGCAGAGGGGGTGTACCTGGCCCAGGGTCACCCAGTGAGCTTCATGGCCGGGTGGGGATTTGAACCCTGGTTGCCCAGGCTATAGTCCAACACTCTAGCCACAACACCCCACTGGCTCTCTGTTGCTTACTGAAATTCCTTAAGCCCTATTCAGGCATGAGCAGAGGAGGGGAGAGGTGCAGGACAGCTCTACCCCCATACCTGTAAGTGCCCAAGAGTTAGAAGATGACTGTCTGAAGAAGGCGGCTTCCTGTACTTGTGGAACCTCCCCATGCAGTTTAAAACCTTTGGAAATCAATAGCTTACATCACGTGAGAGTCTGCACATGCAGTTGCTCCAATTCATAGTGGGTGATGGGAATGCAGGGGGCACGAAGCTCAGTAGGAAAATAATACAGTAGTACCTTGGTTTTCAAACAGATTAGTTCTCGAATGTTTTGGCTCCCGAAGGCCGCAAGCGAGTGTTCCGGTTTGCCAACTATTTTTGGAAGCCGAATGTCTGACGGGGCTTCCACAGCTTCCAGATGGCTCCAGGAGCTTCCTGCAGCCAATCAGAAGCCACATTTTGGTTTCCGAACGTTTTGCAAGTCAAATGGACTTCCGGAACAGATTCTGTTCGACTTCTGAGGTACAACTGTATAGTATAGGTACAGTTATGAGAAAATGGTGCTTCTTCATATGGCAGCTAAGAACCTGAAACTAAAACGAGGGCTAGGATGATTGTGTTTCAGTTCTTATATTGGAAATGAAACACTTGGTGGCATTTCTACCCCTTTGCAGCAATAGCAAATGCTGAGCATTCACTTTCCAAGATGTAAATTTATATTTTTTAAAAAACTACCTCAGGAGTGCCCCAGCAGTTACATTGAGGATTGGGAATATGCCCTATTTAAGATGAAAGAACCAGAAATAAATAACTGTTGGGCTTCTTTAATAAAAGAACATGCAAAATAAGTTTTGGATAGATCTGTTATGAACTTTTTAATGACACACAGTGTGCCACTTCAATACAGTAGCTTTTTTGATAATTAAGCATGAAATATTGAACCACCTATCAGCATGTTCGTCCTGTAAAAAGCACCCTTATTGAGCATATATTTAAGGCAGTATGTGCACACAAACTGTCGCCACCCTCCATTTATTTTCCTTTGACACGGTTCGCACTCCTTCTCAGAAAAAGGAAACGCTGGCCGCAATTTAGCACAGAAATGTACTTAAGCCTATTGAAATCAATGGGGACATGAGTGCTTACATTTGTGTTGGATTATGGCCATTTGTCTCCATCCATTCATTCCGCACAGCTTTAAAGAATGCCATTCATCAACTGTTATTTGCCGAATTGTTTGGATGAACTTAATGCCATGTGCAGCAATTAAAGATGCTATTTAAGAGCAGGCCGGGCATCCAAGGTCCCTGGGTGCTCATCTAAGCAGCCAGTGAAGAAAAACAGAAAATAAAAAGGCTGTGTTTCCTCCCCACCCCCAACCCTTTCTCTTCTCACTGGAACTGCTCCTACAGGATTCATCTCAGAGCAGAATAAAACAGGCGGCAGCAGCCCTGCCCTGAGAGCCATTGCAATATTCTGATGGGTCGCATTCTTTACCCGGCTCTTGTTGGTCCACCTTTGGGAATGCACTGGTGAATATCAGGCCCACCAAGTGTCCCTATTTTCCAGGGACAGTCCCAGATTTGATTGATTTGATTTTTGATCCCAGAATGTCCTGCTTTTTCTTAGGATGTCCCTATTTTCATCGGGGAAATGTTGGAGGGCATGATAGGACATCCCTATTTTCAGCAGCAAGCCATTATTATTTTTTAGGAAACATGTAGAGTGTTTATTCCTTTATTGTAAATGGAGCCTTACGCTGTTTACTCAGAAGTAAGTCCCACTGTATTCAATGGAGCTTGGTCTCAGGTAACTGGATAAAGACTACAGCCTCACACTGCAATCCTAAGCATTTTAATTCAGAACTACCGGTAAGTCCCACTGAGTTCAAGAGGATTTACTCTCTGGTATGTTCCTGATCTCACAGTTTCCATTGTGGTTTTTATTGTTGTTGTTGTATGCTGCCTTTCTACCTGACAGGGACTCAAGGCAGCTTACAGCTAAAATATTGTTTCATTCCATTTATCTGTTGAAGGTGTTGTACACAATCCCTTCCCTCGCACATTTTTTCTTTATAAAAATCCTGTGTGGTTGGTGAGACAGAGAGGTTGTAATTGCCTCAAGGTGATAGGTGTATATGTGTATATTCAGTGCTATTTTTCTAGAAAAAGAAGTGCCAGAACTCTCCCTGAACACCTTCCCTTGTTCTCTCAGAATGGCAGTGGAACCCACCTGAGAGGTGCTGGAACTGAGTTCCGGTGAGTTCCTGCTGAAAAAAGTCCTGTGTCTATGACATCTACGTGTGGGGGAGATCGAACACAGCAGAAACTTCCTGATGTAGAATTGGATGTCCCTATTTTCACCTGAGAAATGTTGGAGGGTATGAAATATGCAGCTTTGTGCTTCCTCAGTTCCCCGTGTGGATTGCTGTGCCCCAGAGCTACCTAGGACGCCATGAGTTTTATTCCTCTGTCACTTTTTAAAGGGAATAAATTTTGTGCGCTCTTTTCTGAGCAAGATTTATACCCCAGTTGATAAGTTTCAGCCTGGCAGTTTGAAATGGTTTGGAAGATAATAAATGTTGCACATCTGACTTTTAAATTGAAGTCTCAACTCAAGCCTAACAGCAGCTCGGCTGTCGGCATGACAGTATAAACACAAATATTGTCCAACTTAGATGCGTTTCTCTCTCCACCCCCTCTCCTGCCGGCCACCTGCACCTACCCACCCCCACTTTCCCCTTCTGGAAATATGCAGGTGTGAGTAATTCATTAAAACACCTTGCATTTTAGTAGATCAGCGTATGCGACAGATTTTTGTGTTTGGCCCACTGGTCTCCAGATTTAGCAAATAGTTCAAAGTAGAAAACAAGGATGGATGATGAAGCCAGTTTCTTCAACCAATGGCTGTCTCTTGTGTTATATTTTAAACTCAGGTGTTGGTTTCTATAAGTCACTCCAATGTCCAAATGCACTCAAATATTTTGAGTCATTATACAGTGGTACCTCAGGTTACATACGCTTCAGGCTACATACGCTTAAGCTTACAGACTCCGCTAACCCAGAAATAGTGCTTCAGGTTAAGAACTTTGCTTCAGGGTGAGAACAGAAATCGTGTTCTGGCGGCGCGGCGGCAGCAGGAGACCTCATTAGCTAAAGTGGTGCTTCAGGTTAAGAACACTTTCAGGTTAAGAACAGACCTCCAGAACGAATTAAGTACTTAACCCGAGGTACCACTGTAAGTGCCTAGCTCCAGGATGGCTCTCTGAGCTATAAGGCCACTGCTGGAGTTTCTGAACGGCTTCCAGAATAATCAAATCATGGAAGTGTAGAGTTGGAAGGGATCCTGAGGGTCATCTAGTCCAACCCCCTGTGATTCAAGAATCTCAACTGGAGTGCTCCATGTTAGTAAAATATGATCTTTTGCTTTGTGTGTGTCTCCTCAGCACAATTCAGATTTGACTCTGAGAGAAGCAGAGTCAAATTAGAGAAATTTATCATACGTATTCTAGTTACAGAAAGAGGAAGTAATAAAACATATTGAAGTGAGGCAAAATAAAACCTAGAAATATGGGGAAAGTATACTGTATACTCTCAACAGCACTAGCTATGGGAAGCTTCATTTGTTTCAGGTAGTAGAAAATGGAACTTCTGCAACTGAAACCAATGCAACTGAAACATTCACAAATATTCCGGATGTGGCTCCGTACTAGATATAGCAGTTACCATATTGTGAAGCAGCTTGGCTTGGCTTACGCCGGCTCCCTCGCCAATAAAGCGAGATGAGCGCCGCAACCCTAGAGTCGGTCACGACTGGACCTAATGGTATTTTCCTGCCTGAAAATAGATGTCAGCCGCATCTATTGGTCCACCCACCTCTGCCTCTCTCTCTGCCCATTGTTGCCTCTTGCCCTGCCCATAAATGACATGTGACCCTAGAGGAAATGTGGCCCATGAGGGAATGTGACCCCCCCCCAGGCTAGAAAAAGGGCTTCATCAACCCTGCATCTTGTGGGATTCTCCAGCTGAGCCGCTGTAGCCTAATGGAAACATTGAACATTGCTTTTTCAGCTAATTTAGTTCATTACTTTTTGGGTGACTTTAGGATGTGGGGCAGATTACTAATTGATGACAAATTAGAGGAGGCACATGTTCAAGATAAATAAGGAGGGACAGAAATGAAGCAGCACAGAAAGTTTATTCATGTCTCCCTTTCATCTGACTTAGCTTTGATCTCGGGAAGGGAGAATATTTGTTAATTCAAACTTTAGCCTTTTCGACGACGTCAGCAATTGATTGCAATGCACGATTTTTCATGCTGTGATTACATGGTCAATAATACTACTCAAATTATACACCTCCAGCGTTTCTCCCTTCAGATCTGGTAGGTCCAGACATCAGTGAAAGGGAAGCAAGAAACAGAGCTGGGTAGAGATTGTGATAGTTTTATGCTAGCTGCTGTTCTCTTAAGCATATGTTCAGTGCATTTAGTTTATTTTATTTAAGACAAATGTTGGCTCTGTATCAGTGTTTCCTTGCCAAAACCAATCCAAAGCTGGCTTTATTTCAATGACAGGTAATGGGGTTAAAAAGCATGTCATAAATTTTCCGGTACTCCTGACAGCAGTGGCTAGAGCAGTCTCCCCCAGCCTGTAACCATTGAGGGGGTTTATGGACTGTAACTCCCACCAGCCCCCAGTCAGCATGGCTAATGGTCAGGCCTGATGAGAGTTGTAGTTCAAAACATATGGAGGATGTCAGGTAGAGGAAGGCTGTGTTAGAGTGTTGGGGCTGAGGCAGAAAGACCAAGCATCGAATTTCCCTTCAACCATGAGACTCGTGGGGTGGAGATTATGTAAAATAGTGTGGGCTTGTGAAACCCATCAAAGGGGCTTAGCTTTCTTGGATTGAGGCTTATGGAAGTAGCTTTCAAACTGTGTTTGGGAGAGCCCTGGATTTTCCTGAATGCTTATCAGAAAAGTAGGAAACTGCCTTATACCCTTAGTCCATCTAGATCAGTAGTGTCTATACACACTGGCATAATCTCTTCCTAGCTCTCATTGGAGCGGTCAAGGACTGAACCTGAGGATCCTCAGTTGCTCACTGCTCTAAAGTGAAACTCAGAGTAGTGAAGAGACTCATTAGGAATGCAACTCTACAATTCTATGATTCTACGAACTTCCAGGATGGATTGTGTGCACTCTAAAACACTCCCCAGACTCCTCTGCACTACCTACATGATTGCCACCAGCCCCAACATCAGCATGTAGCATTCTCAGACAGCTGCTGGGGTCCAAGCAACCCACCAGCCATTGACGTGGGATATGTTCCTTGAAGGACAGATTCTTAGAAACCAACCCCCTGTGTAAACAAATGGCTGTGTTGACTAAGCACATATGGAAGCATGCTATTCTGCAGCTTAACAGGCACAGACAATCTGTGTCCCTCCAGACATTGTTGGACGATCACGGCCATCAATTCTGACTATTGTCTGAATCTCTAGAGAGCCACTGCTGGTCACTGTGGATAATACTGAGTTAGATTGACCAGTGGTGGGAGTTGGAGACCAATGACACCCGATGGGCCACAGGTTCCCTATCCTATGATTACTTCATATGTCTATATAATATGCATTGTAACTTTTTAGGTTTCATTTTTTTTTTTTTTTGCAGAGGGTAAATTGGAAAACTCACCAGGATTGATTGTCAAGGAGATGAGAAATTGTGTTCAACCATCCCTCCACGCACAATATATTGACAGTGAATTTGCCAGCCAATTCCCTTGAGCAACCCAAGGGCAATCTCAGACGGATATGGAATGGGCACCCTACTTGAACTAGCATGCACTATAAAGAAAAGAAGCTTAAGCCCATCAAGAAGCAAAGCAGATGCTGGAGACAGGTTGCCTGCCAAAAAGGCAGCAAGTGCAATGACAGCCATTAAAGCTCCATCTGGCACCACACTGTTCTCAGCATGTGTTTTGCTGAGAATAGCCCCTTCAACATGTTTTGTGCAAATAGATAAATGTTACTATAGAAATTGATACTGATACGGAGCACAGAGAAAGCCCTATGGCCGATCAGTTTGGGCCCTGATTTCCTCACTGTCACAGTCCTTCAGTCTGTCCCGCAGTCATATTGGAGTAATATAATTCCTCCACGCATGGTTCTGTTGTTTGTATGGGTATGTGTTAGTTTGTACATAAGTTTATGATGAATCAATTAAAAACACACACACAGAAACCCTCCTCCCAGCTCGAATCACATTGCCTCTGATATAAGCAAACTACTTCCAAGGGGACTCAAATTAAACATACCCATCACCAGGGTTTGAGTCTCTAAACCCCCTTTTCTCCCTCCCCAAAATCTCCTTCCCACAGTAGTTTTGCATACAGAAGTTCAGGGGCATAGTTTGGGGTGGTGGTGTAGGGGGCCGTGACCCCAGACACACAATTTTGAGGGGGCACATAGCTGTCCTTCCCTGCCTGCTACCAGGGGTCTCAGGCTGATAAATAGTGCTCATGTCTGCGTGGCTCCAAAAGGAGGTTTTTTGTTTTAAACCAGCTTTTCTAAAGACAAAGAACACATTGGGAATCGTGTAAAGACTCCACACATGCGCTTATGGTTGTAGGGAGGTGTCTGAAAGAGGAGGTGGGCAGGCATTGTGTGCATGCATGGGCAGACTTTCATTGTGGGAGCAACCTTATTTCTCGAGGAGCTGAGACGGCCCTTGTGACAGCACATATACGAGTTCTTCTTGGGAAGGTTCCGGAGCCTGTGCGCGCTCCTGTCGCTAGATAAGTGCGTTGTCTTTCTGTCTGTCTCTCCCTCTTTCTTGTCACTCCCCCTCCTCCTGGCTTTGGTGAGCAAGACTTTCTAAACGAATTTGAACTGTAAGTGATGAAATTAGATTAAAACACAATTTGCAATGTTTCACTCGGGGTCAGCGGCACCTTTGACACGACTGATCTTGCACTGCCTGCCTGCCGCATAGCAGCTCAATACAATACGCTTAGGCGGCTTCAGCGGCGGGTGCCTGGCACCCCCCCCCCCAAATTTGGCACTGGGTGCCCCACACCCCTTGCACCCCTGGTAAAGATGTACCTGTTTCCAGATATCGGTTACATTTCCCTTGTAAAGAGGAAACATGAAAATGGCCAACCCAATTGATCAAAGGGATGGAGCGACTCCTCTCTGAAGAAAGGTTTCGACATTTGGGACTTTTTAGTTTAGAGAAGAAGCGAGTAAGAGGGGACATGATAGAAGTCTATGAAATCATGTAAGGCAAGGAAAAAGTGGATTGAGAATGAAACAGAATGTTGGGAGATTCAGGACAGATAAAAGAGAGCACGTATCAGTATGAAGTGCTACAGTCTAGAGAAAGATTTATCACTTCGGTGAGAACTAGGCCTAAACTGCACCCTCTTGGTTGCTAGGCAACTTTGTGGGTCAGTAGCATGGCACAGATGCCTCTTGCCAGACAACTTGTAATTCCAAGCTAGGGCAAAGGAGGGGACTAGATCCGTGGCCATTGGTATCCAGACAGACTACAAACCTGCAGCTTTGCTGATTATTTTTCTCAGTTTAATTCTCTTAGGGGAAGACATTCCGTTGTTGCATCCTAGACATTCCGTTGTTGCATCCATAACTTAGGTTTAAGGTGCCATTTAGCTCCTAGCTTTCATATCTCAGTTTCTAACACTGTTCTGTGCATCCTGCTCAGGCTGCTGTCTGGGTGCTGTTGATAAGGAACCTCTCAGGCCCCTACTGCTCTCCCTTTGTCTGTAAACCAAGCTTGGACTGCGCACCCCTCCAAACAGAGGACTCCTTTAAACAGAGAACTGTCTCTGACAGCCTTTCAAATCAATGACAGACTTCTGTAACATGGGGCACACAACCACCTTAAAGTGAACACAACCTGCATCACATGTACAGTTATTATTTTATGTATTCATTTCCTTAAAAATATATATATACTGCCGTATATCAATTATTTCAAGGCAGCTTCCCAACACTGAAACAATAAATATGCACAAAACAATAACTGAAACAGTTGTAAGAATTGAAAATAAACCTGATGACAAAATTCGGACTTAAAGCGAGGCTATTGTAGTCTTCATAGTACATTAGTGATAAATAGTTCTTGAACTACATGTTCTTTCAAGAGCGGGCATGTTTTAATTTAATTTATTTTGATGTGATTGGGTTTATGGTACTTAAGTAGTTGTTAACTTCAGATTATAATTTTCAATTACTGAATATTCAAATTAATACCAGAGAAGTGCCCACAGGCCTTCTGTTTCTCAGTTGTTCCAGGGTTTGCTATTTCCTCAAGTACAGAATAATAATTCGCAAGTAATTATATGATTCCAAGTCCATTGTCTCATTAGATAAAAGCTAAGCTTCTGCTCCTGAAATAATGTCAGTCTTTAGTTGAGGCACAGGTACAAGGAAGTCAAACCGCTGCCACAACCAGCTTGACATGGTTCACTAAGCCAGAGGTGGGGAACCTCAGGCCTGGGGGCAGGACTCTCCTGAAGCCTCATCCTTCACTTGCCCTGTTCCACATCCTCTCAAGTGCTTTTGGCTGGATGGAATATGTTCTTCAACTGTCATACAGGGCTGTCTTTACTCGGGGGTGCAAAGGGTACGGGGCACCCGGGTGCTGAATTCTGGGGGGCGCCAGGCAACCGCTGCTGAAGCCGCCTAAGCTCTTAACTATCTACCTGTAATGAAATAATAAATACTTTTGATCAAGATAGAAAAACAAAATACATATATACCTAGGTATTGCCAAAATGTAAACCTACTGTTCACTAAAGGACTTTCTGGTTGGTCACTGTGGGAATAAGATGTCAGATTAGATGGGCTATTGGCCTGATCCAACAGGCTCTTCTTATGGGCAGCAAGGGACATTTATTGACTTCTTGTAGGCTTCTTGGAAGAATCTATCTAGAATCAGGATTCTGGACCAGATGGATCTCTGCTCTCATCCAGCAGGACTTTTCTTATGTTCTTGCTGTAAGTTGTGCTGGCTTGAAATCCTTGTTTCTACATAATATGCTCCAAAAAAGGTATAAACAAAAAGCCTACACACTGAATGTGCTTATTGCTCTGGTTGGCAGAGCTTCTTATATTCTTATCCCCCTTGCTCCCTCACTCTCCATCCAGTTCAATATTGTTGAAATGAATATGCCTTAGTTATAATTTTTCTTGTCTCCATTGTATAATGTTTAACTGTACATATTCCCAAGAAGAGCCCTAACAACTTTCATAATGAGAAAGAATAACTCAGAAAATACAGAAGATTCCTACAAAGTAGGATCAATTGCAAACTGAAAATGTGCAGCAAGCACTATTCATGCTGTATTTAAAGGAAAGGAGAGGGAAATCTAGGAGGAAATGAAAGCACATTCATCTATTTCCACTTACTGCTCAATTGTCCTTGTATAACAGATGCAAGCATAAAATATATTCCTAATACACAAACAGATGAACATTTTGAAAGACACCATAAGCAGGGTTATGTGTATCCCACACACAAGTAAAGGAAATATGCAGAATTTTGTTCTGTGTGCAAAATTCAGCAGCTGGGGAGGGGAGCACATTTAATTTAAATTACTCCACCTGTTCTTAGGCCCTAAGGCTATGAAAAAGATAAACTTAAAACTGTACATCCAATGTGTTTTTCTCCATGTTGGCTATGGTCCAAAACATCTGGAGGGTACAAGGTTTTGGGGAAAACAGTCTAATGAAAGTCACACACCCAGGTTGTTTGAAGGATCCACAGGAGCAATTCACACCAGGGTATGAGTGGGAAATAGGCAACTCTCTTGAATGGTATTTCAGTACTTGGGCTAGGAGGATGACACTGGCCAGCAATCAGATTGCCTGGAGTCCTGCAAGGTTACCAATAAAGTTTTGGCCATTTTAAATTCCCCTTAGAGTGTATGGATGGACATGCCATGGATCTTCCAGCCACCACAAAGCTTAGTTTGGGCCTCCTGTGTGGAGGCAGGGAAAACCCCTGATCACCCAAGGTACAAGGCCAGTAACTTGTGAGGAGGACAATCAGTCAACAATACCATTGGCTGGGCAGGCCTTGCCCCAGCATCCAATCAGCAAAGCCTGGGGGCTCTTGGTGGCAGGTAGCAGACCACTCTTGGTCCACTCCTGGACCATAAATAGAAGGTCCACATCAGGGATTTGGCTGACTTTCCTGCCCACCCTCCCTATTTTAGGCTGCAGTTCTCATTGTTGAGGACAGAGGCTAGCTGCTTAATGATAAGTCTGGGGAGAAATTTTTAGGCAGACATATGATTGAGCCTCCCTGGTAGCAACATTGTTTGTTGGCATTACCTGTGCTGGAACCTGTCACAATTTGTCAGTAGAGGCATTGGACAAATCCACAGTTGGGGCAGCTAGAGGAGGACACTTCACTTCCCAGTGGGAGGTCCCTTTGAAGGGTCTTGGGTGTTACCTTAAAGTCCTAGCTTGAGGTGGCTGTTGTGGCTGTTACTCTCAGGCTGCTCGAAGGGTCCTCTCTGGGGGACTTTATAGCATGCTAGGCCCAAGAGTCAGGCAATTCTCTTGAACGTCATCCCAGCACTTCAGTGAGGATGGTGGCATCAGTCAGCACTCAGGCTGCTTGATGATTGGACAGTTACCTTATGCCTTGCCAAATTCTGGGAGTCATAACCAATAAATTTGTGGTCATTTAAAAACCACCTCAGACTATAAAGTCATTACTGTTACCTCACACCCCACCCCTACTGCATGTGGGCGCACAATGAACAATGTTCAGTCGTGTAAGAATATGTTCTTAAAGCTGTATATTTTGTTTTAAAAGATTTCTGGTTTGTGCTGCAGCCTCTGTAGGGAGGGAGGTTTGGCCATCCATGACTTGTGTTTGTTCAAATTATCCATATTTCAGGCATTTTGGAAACAGAACATATGGCTCAAATGACTGAAAAAGCACTGAGGCATCTTAGTATTAAACTATATGTTTTCAATATTATTGATTAATAACAAAAGACCACAGCTACAAATCAGAAACACAGCAGACACTGAATACATGTCTCACAGAAGATTTGCTGCTAATTTGTTTACTGTAGTCGAGTGATAGAATAAATGTCCATGCAGGGAGCTGCAACTATTTTTACCAGCTTAATTGAATGCTTTGTGTGGTTCTTCACAAATTATTTGACAGTCCCAGCCACACAAATGAATGTTGCTCAAGAGGTCAGTTGACCTTTCCCTTTTCACTGTTGAAGTTAATCACACTCCAAGAAAACACATAATTTACTGAACAGAAAGAAGCCAGGCTTCAGCAGAATAAATCATGGGTAATGTTTTGGTCGGTAAATAGTCTGTGATGAGGTTGGTCAGTTATTTTCAGTCAAAACAATCATTAGAAAAAACTGTATCAGACTCACACTCTTAGAAAACCACCAGTTTGGATTTCTATGTCTAAGACAGTGAAACAACACAGTTTAAAGTAGTTTAACATGGCAGTGAGGAGAAAACGCAAGTGTCAGTTCATTCAATCAGCTTTTGCTTGATGTAGACAGCTTAGTGTGTGTCCGGAGGGGTATATGTATATGGCAGGGAATCTGTACACTTCTAAGGAGTTGTGTATATTTCCCCATTCTCTTTTACATGTATAGGAGGAAAATGGAACACTAAATGATAAAGCATCAGTGGCCTTCCTTCCTTCCTTCCTTCCTTCCTTCCTTCCTTCCTTCCTTCCTTCCTTAAATCATACCATTTTTCAAGAGGGAATTCCACAGCCAGGGTGCGGCCACGAAACCTCTGAAGATGATCACAACCTCTGGGCAGTTTCATAGGGTGTGTGTGGGGGGGTGTATTTCAGATACTGTTTAGGGCTTTATAGGCAAGCACCAGCATCTAGAATAGACCTTGGAAATCAATCAGCAGTTGTCATAAAACCAGCATACACACACCAAAAAGCAGTTTTACACCAGCTGCAGCTTCCAAACGCTTTTCAAGGACAGCTCCACTTATAGGACATTGCAGTAAACTAATCAGGAGGAGACCAAGGCATGTATCACAATGGCCAAGTCCACCTTTCCCAGGAAGGGGCACAGCTGAAGGTGAACAAAAGAAACTCCTGACCACAGCAGGCACTTGAGCATCCAGAATCAATGCCAAGAGCAAAACCTTAGAAGTTCTTGGAAGAGGATAACATTACATAGTGATTAGGACTGCAGGAGAAACCAGCTAACCTGTTGTGGCATATCATGCATCAGTTTGCATGTTGAGTGTGGCATAGGAGGAAAAGATTCCGAAAAATCAAACCTTAATCAGCTAAGCTTATTAAAAGTTTGGTGCTAATTAACAACTTTTTATGACAGTGCCCAAATGAACACTTGGTCATTACAATTAATTTAATATGACATATTAAATATCACTTGGTCTATCAGAGCAGCACAATTACCCTAGAATTACATCAAACGTATTCAAGCTGATCTTTGGCTTTAGTCTCAAAAACTTTAATCATTCATTGTAATTTGAAAGCTAATCCCATTAACTTAATTTCCCCCCTTCCTTCTGTAGCATTCTCTAAATGACTATTCTAGGTGGCCTGCTTTACATACTACATATTTATGCTGTACCAGTTATATGCATGGGGAAAAATAGACTATATAATATTTGAATAATATCAGGAGTTGGCATTCTTGGGCATCTATTAAGATCCACATTCTTGCTGACCTCAGGAGCAACTTGCTCCTTTTCAGTCTCCTCTTCTGTGCTGCTGCTGCTGCTGCTGTTGCTGCCTCTTCACCTGTGCTTTCCAAGCATGTGAACATTGAGAAGAGGGACTTTGGTGCTGCCCATAGATTGGTGTACTTGCCTTTTCCTTGACATACATTTTCAGAGCTGCTGTTTATCTCAGTGAAAGTCACTAATGACCAGTGGCATAGCATGGGTTGCCAGCACCTCAGGCCGCACGGAGGGGGTCTGAAACGGACAGAGTATGCATGCACATTTGACTGCCTGCAGTGGTGTCCAAACTTTTTTCAAAGAGGGCCAGATTTGATGAAGTGAAGGGCCGTGAGGGCCAACCAAAGGGCCAACCAAAGTTGTTGAGGGTTTTTTAGGATTTTACCCCAGGAAATGAACTGCCATGGGGGCCGGATTAAACCTATTAGGCCCCCAAAACGGACTTTGAACATGTATGGCCTAATGGCATTTGCATCACCCAGGAGATCACAGCCACAAAGATGAGAAAACAAGAGTCATTCTGTTGTCTAGAAAGGTCACTTCCTGATTTACAGGAAGAAGCCATTTCCAACGGAACTCAGCAACGGAAGAGCACAGCTCTATTGAGGCAGCACCAGGTGTTGAAATGTTGCCCCCCTAACAAGTTTGCACCCAGAGCAACCACCCCTGTGTGCCCCCACCCCATGCTATACCACTGCTAGAGACACAGGCTCAATGACACTCAATCTTCACATTCATTTTTTTGTTTCGTAATTACTGTATGTTATTTTCAGTAATATATTGTTATAAGTTACAGGGGCAGATCCCCTTCACCTCTACATTCAGAGAAGGGTTAGGACTTGAGCAAACTCTTAAATACATAACTTTAGCAAGGGCTGGGAAATAAAACTGGCTATTATTGAGTCCAGCCTGGCAAAAGCTGGCTGGGAATACATCTTGAAGAAACAAAATGCTGATAATGGCTTGGTTTGTTTGATAAGGGCAAGCCATTAGCAAAACATCAGACTCTTTGGGGTAGAATAACTCAGTCAGCAGAGCATAAGACTCTTAAGGGACACGGGTGGTGCTGTGGTCTAAACCACTGAGCCTCTTGGGCTTGCCGATCAGAAGGCTGGAGGTTCGAATCCCCACAATGGGGTGATCTCCCATTGCTCTGTCCCAACTCCTGCCAACCTAGCAGTTCGAAAGTACACCAGTGCAAGTAGATAAATAGGTACTGCTGCGGTGGAAAGGTAAATGGCATTTCCATCTGCTCTGGTTTCCCTCACGGTGTCCTGTTGTACCAGAAGTGGTTTAGTCATGCTGGCCACATGACCCAGAAAGCTGTCTGTGGACAAACACCGGCTCCCTCGGCCTTGAAAGCGAGATGAGCACCGCAACCCCATAGTCTCCTTTGACTGGACTTAACTGTCCAGGGTCATTTACCTTTTTAAGACTCTTAATCTTAGGGTTATGGGTTGAAGCCCCACATTGGATGAAAGGTTCCTGCATTGCAGCGGGTCTGCAAAAGTGTCCTTGGGCCAGACGAAGCATCCAGTACAAAAAAGGGCAGTTTTATATGGTCTGTCCCTGTAGGTTATAAAAGATCAAGAGCAAGGATTTCTTAATCATATCTGTCTCTGTGCTATTCTTTCTTGGAGGAATCATCAACACAACACAAGCAACTTTAAGGCTTAATAACAGGCTTTCCACCTCAATAAATTAAAGCAGCAGCACAGGAAACAGATGAATAGCTCAGTGTCCCAAAACAATGCATCCTTTTGGAGTGCAGCAACAATGAAATGATTAGAATGCTGGCGGAGTGGCTATATGACAATGGAAAATTACAAACATGCCCTCAGCTGCTAATATACGGAGCCCTTGCTACACCAACAATAAGGAGGATGAAAAGGGAACTTATTTTTTCTGCAGCACGCAACACTTATACCACTTGCTCAGCGTTGCTGATCTAAGTGGAAGTCATTGCCACGGGCTAATGCTGCCGGTGGCCAATGCAGAATCTGTTCGGAACATCTAAAGGTTTTCAGTGGACTAAAGCAAATCATGCTTTTGAATTTTTAATCTGCAATGTGTTACTATCTGTTTCTTTTAAATTGCTTTGATTCTTCTGCTTTGATCCAGCACACTCCAGAGAATCTGTTAGTGCTGGTGCATCTTGGCTCAGTCAATTGAACAGGGAGGCATTCAAGAACTAATACCCAAGTTTCCCATTGGCAATCTTGAGGAGAACCGGAAGAAACTAAGTGTCTATGCCCCACATAACCCTAGGATTCTGGTGGAGCCATTGAGAGGGCCTTCTTGGTGGCTGCTCCCAAACTTTGGAATAGGTTCCCTCTCCATCTATCACCCCTGCTGGTCCAGGTACCTTTTTACAGATGTTGTTGCTTATTCCCAACAAAATGCACAACACAACTTTATGAACCAACGAATTGCCAGCAGTGCTAATAATCATAGAATCATAGAACTGCAGAGTTGGAAGGAACCCGGTGGATCATCTGCTCTAACCCCCTGCAATACAGGAACATGCAGCTGTCCTACATGGGGATCAAACTTGCAACCTTGGCATTACCAACACCATGCTCTAACTGAGCTATAACTGAGCTACAATTTCCTTAACAGGATAATTGGAGCCAAACACGTCTCCAAGGGGAGGGAGCTCTGCGATTTGGAGGCTATCACATAAAAGGTCCTGTCTCTCACCCCTGCCAAAAGAATTAATCCTACAGTGGGCTTATGAGAAGGCTAAGAGATAGATCACGATGCCCAGACACAATCATATGGATATAGGCAGACCTTAAAAGATGGAGGTCACAAAATTCTGGGAGCATTAAACTTCAACAGCAGTCCAATTGGCAGAGATCTGGTGCCACATGTTCTGATCACTTTGCATCCACAAAAAACAGAGCAGTCATGTTTTACACCAGTTCAAGTTTCCAACTCACCTTCAAGTACAGCCCTGCATAGAGTGCATTGCGGCAGGTACTAGTGCACAGATGCTGTCAGATGGTGACAGCAGCCAGATGGTGACAGCAGCCACGAAATTAAAAGACGCCTGCTCCTTGGGAGAAAGGCGATGGCAAACCTAGACAGCATCTTAAAAAGCAGAGACATCATCTTATCAACAAAGGTCCATATAGTTAAAGCCATGGTTTTCCCAGTAGTGATATATGGAAGTGAGAGCTGGACCATAAAGAAGGCTGATCGCCGAAGAATTGATGCTTTTGAATTATGGTGCTGGAGGAGACTCTTGAGAGTCCCATGGACTGCAAGAAGATCAAACGTATCCATTCTTAAGGAAATCAGCCCTGAGTGCTCACTGGAAGGACAGATCGTGAAGCTGAGGCTCCAATACTTTGGCCACCTCATGAGAAGAGAAGACTCCCTGGAAAAGACCCTGATGTTGGGAAAGGAGAAGGGGACGACAGAGGATGAGATGGTTGGACAGTGTTCTTGAAGCTACAAACATGAGTCTGACCAAACTGCGGGAGGCAGTGGAAGACAGGAGTGCCTGGCATGCTCTGGTCCATGGGGTCACGAAGAGTCGGACACGACTAAACGACTAAACAACAACAACAACAACTAGTGCACAGATTACTGAGGTTTTCTTACATGGATACATTGTTGGAATAGAACCTAGCATTTATTTATTTTTAAGTGCTTATTGAAAATATACTTCTGGAACTTTACAAAAGTAATTTTAAAGAATTGTGGTTGGCTTTGTTATAACACAAGAAATACATAAACGAAGTCCTAAATACCAAATCAACCCCTGGGCAGGTATGGCTCAATACATTCTGTGGCCTGAGGCAGAGCACCACCACAAGGCAAAGCCCACAAATCAAAACCAGCCAAGCTTATTCTGGTATCTGAAGCAAGAACTCCCATAAATGCCTTGTTCCTTCCCTGGAAGTAACAATTCCACAAAACTTATAGCTAGCAACTTGCTGCCCTTTCATGACACCCACAACCAGTTGCCTGAAGCAACCTCCTCTCTCTGCCTAATGATTGGGCCGGCCTTGAGAACAGAGTGCTTCTCCCGCCCTGCCTGACTGTGTGGTTAGCATATTCTTCTTGACAATGAGCCTTCTTCACCCCCTTGTCTACAGATACACCAGCCACTCAGGACCAGCCCAATACATTTTGCTGCCTGAGGCAAATTGTTCTTCCCCCGCCCAGTCAATCTGCATAGTACCCAATAACAGTCAAGGGGTAGGGTTTTTTGTGGGGTGTTTTTTTGCACTTTTGAGGCTGTAAAATCCCACAAGCCCTTTCCCTGAAAGTAAAAAATACATGACCTTTCATAGCTCCCTGATGCCTCTGCCTGGAGGCATCTGTGCCGATCAGATTAATGCCTTTCTGTGGTTCATTCACTTCTGCAAAATATAGCTCCCCCACCCTGCCAACATCACTGCTGGACTCCTGTAGTTACTTGAAGGAGAAGCATTTCTCACATACTAATTATGATAACTGAATCATGAACTGTAAATTAAAACAAGGCTTCAGTCTTAACCATATTTAGACATAAATAGACACCATCAAAACCAACAGGATTTACTGCTATAGAGGAAAAATTGTTTAGGATGGGAGCATTAATATGAAATAATTTACTTTTCTTGCAGAGATCTACCATGTATTACAAAAGCACACCCCGCCCAGAAGTGCAAGTCCCCCCACCAAATGCCCCACTCCTAGCTCTGAGCCCACACTGGCACAGGCCTCAGTTGCTTTGAACATCAAACATTGGTATGGGGAAGGAAGCGAATCCAGTTTTAAAACTCCAAACTTGCTTGTTTATCCTGGTACACTGAAAATATTAAGTAAGCAGACAACAGCCATCAGTCACATAATAGAGCATGTCTATCACCAAAAGGTCAAATGCAATTACTGTGTAAACCTCCAGAATGTTTATCAATGGCATCTTAAGGCAGGAGTTTGCCTATTAGTGAGCGCTTGCTGCACTTTTCACTGTTTCATTACGTCTAGCCCAGCACGCCTTAAAAACAGGCAAGGGAAATGTTCCCCAAAATCAGTATATTAGTCAAAAGGGTACAGTCAACTTCCTTCAGGAAGATTGGAGGTTGTTTGCCCCCCCCCTTTTAAAAAAAGACATCAATAATAAAAGCTTGACAAAAGTACAAAAGAGTGCAAAGATGGCTATCCCTCAAACTCGATGAGTTATAATAGGTAAGGATATTTCCTTTAAAAAGTGAAAGTATTATCCCATTGAATACAGTGGGACTTACTTCCAAGTAAATATGTATTGGATTGCACTGTGTGAGACAAGAAGGAACTGGTGGTTTTCACAGTACGCAGAAGTAAACAATAGATTTTTGGGAGAATCTTTCTTGGAAAGCTGCACATCCCTAGTGATGGCTGGGTCACTGTTTGAGTCTCAACCAAAGTAGGGGGCAACGGACATTTACAACATCACTCCCACCAGTAGGGAGGCCCTCCCCCATGCGGAAGTGGATCTTGATACATTGGCACGGTAACATTTCAATTGACCTATATTTGTAAGAGGCAGGACTGATCGGTTAGATAGTTTAGTTTATCATAGTGGGGTAGGAGAGCTGAAAACAGTTCACATCTGGCAACCAATGCGCCCCTTGGGTTTCAGATAGTACATGGATGTTGTTGTTGTTGTTGTTTAGTCATTTAGTCATGTCCGACTCTTTGTGACCCCAAAGCACACCAGGCACTCCTGTTTTCCACTGCCTCCCGCAATTTGGCCAAACTCATGTTAGTAGCTTTGAGGACACTGTCCAACCATCTCGTCCTCTGTCATCCCCTTCTCCTTGTGCCCTCAATCTTTCCCAGAATCAGAGTCTTTTCCAGGGAATCTTCTCTTCTCATGAGGTGGCCAAAGTATTGGAGCCTCAGCTAATAATAATAATGATGATGATGATGATGATGATGATAATAGTAATAATAGTAATAATAGTAATAATAGTAATAATAGTAATAATAGTAATAATAGTAATAATAGTAATAATAATAATAAATTCCTTTAAAAAGGAATTTCCAGGCTTCGCGCAGGTCTCCGCAAGGCGCGGGAGCCCGGCGCTGGGCTCCCATGGCTTGCGGAGAGTTGCTTGCATGCGTAAGCCTGAGCGCGCTGAGCTCAGCACGCCCAGGCTTCGCGCAGCTCTCCGCAAGGCGTGGGAGCCCAGCGCCGGGCTCCCACCGCTTGCGGAGAGTTGCCTGTTCTGGGGGCTGGGGTCGGGGGTCGGGGGAAGCTCGGGCTTCCCCCGCCCCAGCCCCATGCCTGGGGGAAAAAAAATAATTCCCCCCCTTTATTCCCCCCCCAAAAAAAAAACTAAGTGCGCCTTATGGGACGGTGCGTCCTATAGGGCAAAAAATACGGTAAGCCTTGGATTCTTCCCAAATCCCACTGAAGGCCAGGGCTTAGAGAGTGAAGCTGGGTTCACATTCCAGTGACACATGGGCAAACCATATGAGTCACGTGTTTGCCCATGTGGTTCATCGGAAGTGGAAACAAGTCTGCATGTTTTGCTGCACTGTAGTTACTACGAGGATCTACGCCTGACCTTTATTGCCCCAGTTCTACAAAAGCTTAAAAATGAATCAGAACTCCAACGTATGAGAGCCTTGGTAGAAGATAAGGTTCCTGAAATTACGATCAATGTTGCCAAATTCTGCGTAGCCGCTATTAGGCGCAGGAAACAAAAGTTTTCCAAAGTCAATATGCAGGCAAATACTTAATTCTACTCATGCTGCCTAATTTTAAATTGCTGTTGTCAGGGGTTCAGGAGCAGAGGCACAGGAGAGGGAGGAAATGGAGAGCGAGGGGGAGGAGTCCGAAGGAAATGTCAGCGATGACAGCAATCCGAGTTCTCTGAGTCTTTCCAGTGACTTGGAGGATTCCCAGAAAGGGGCCCCCATAGTCAGGGCAAGAGGAGTGCCCAAGGAGACACCTCGGGAAGAAGGGACCAGAGGGGACTCAGAGAGCAGCAGCTGGAAATCAGGACCAGCGTCCCCCCCAGAGTGCAGTAGGGGGGAGGAGTCCCAGGCATCG